>NC_141036.1:27107500-27270000 GCF_052040795.2 Danio rerio | reverse complement strand
ACATTTTAGAAAGATCTGACATTGTGTGGCCCAGTTACAAGCCAAACTTCCTTCTGCCAGCAGGTGGAGCTATGACTATGACTCAATATTATTATGTAGATGTGCTCAGGGGAGGACTTTCATCAACCATGTAAAGTTTCAGGCAGATCGGACATTGTGTGGCCGAGTTATAAGCCAAATTACCTTCCGCCAGCAGGTGGCGCTATGACTGACTCAATATTGTTATGTAGATGTGTTCAGGAGAGGACTTTTATCAATCATGTGAAGTTTCAGGCAGATCAGACATTGTGTGGTTGAGTTATAAGGACTTCCTGTTCCACGGCGAAGCGTTGAGGTTTGTCATGCCACCACAGACACGCCCCTCTGCAAAAACTCTAGATCTTCACAATATATCATCGCTTGACCTTTCAGATACACAACCAACCAAATTTGGTGCTAATATGAAAAAAATTGTGGGATGAGTTTATTACTTTGTAAATCATGACATTTTCTGTGGCCAGCAGGTGGCGCTATAACTGTATCTGGATATTGGCATGTAAACGTGTTCTGGTCTGGACTCTTATTAAACATGTGAATTTTGAGGCAGATCGGATGATGCATGCCTGAGTTATAATGACTTCCGGTTTTGTGGCGAATCGTTAAAGTTTGCGAGGCCGCCACGGACACGCCCATCGACAAAACCTCTAAAGCTTCGCAATTTAACATCGCCAAGGCCTTTAGATGACAAAACCCAATTTTGGTGTCGATAGGATAAAATCCCTAGGAGGAGTTCGTTAAGATTCAAAGCCTGGAAATGGCAAAAATGCCACTTATTTGCCGCAGGAAGTTAAAAATATCCAACTTCCTGTTGGGTTTGAGATATGGCTCCAAGAGACTTTTTTGTATGTTTTGGCATGTTTAAGGTGTGTGCCAATTTTCGTGCATGTGCGTGATTCGTAGATCAGGGGCTCGTCCGTTTAATTTTTATAGGTGGCGCTGTCGAGTCATTTTGCCACGCCCACTTCAATATTGTTATGTAGATGTGTTCAGGAGAGGACTTTTATCAACCATGTGAAGTTTCAGGCAGATCGGACATTGTGTGGTTGAGTTATAAGGACTTCCTGTTCCATGGCGAAGCGTTGAGGTTTGTCATGCCGCCACGGACACGCCCCTCTCCGAAAACTCTAGATCTTCACAATATAACATCGCTAGGGCTTTCAGATAACACAACCCAAATTTGGTGCTGATACGAAAAAATTTGTGGGAGGAGTTTGTTACGATGTAAAACATGTCATTTCCTGTGGCCAGCAGGTGGCGCTATAACTGTATCTGGATATCGGCATGTAAACGTGTTCATGTCAGGACTGTTATCAAACGTGTGAATTTTGAGGCAGATCGGATGATGCATGCCTGAGTTATAACGACTTCCTGTTTTGTGGCGAATCGTCAAAGTTTGCGAGGCCGCCACGGACACGCCCATCGACGAAAACTCTAAAGCTTCGCAATTTAACATCGCCAAGGCCTTTAGAAGACAAAACCCAATTTTGGTGTCGATCGGATAAAATCCCTAGGAGGAGTTCGTTAAAATACTACGCCTGGAAATGGCAAAAACGCCACTTTTTCGCCGCAGGAAGTAAAACATATCCGACTTCCTGTTGGGTTTGAGATATGGCTCCAAGAGACTTTTTCGTATGTTTTGGCATGTTTGAGGTGTGTGCCAATTTTCGTGCATGTGCGTGATTCGTGGATCGGGGGCTCGTCCGTTTAATTTTTCTAGGTGGCGCTGTCGAGTCATTTTGCCACGCCCACTTCCGAAGCCCTTAACAAACGTAAATTTTCGCCACTTCTGAGGCGTGTGCAAAGTTGCGTGAGTTTTCGGGCATGTTTAGCCCCTCAAAATCGCGATTCATTCCGGAGGAGAATAATAATAATAATAATAATAATAATAATTAAAGCTGCAAGCAGCGATGATAGGGACCTCGCACCCGGGCTCACCGCCGCCCGGTGGCCTCAGGATGATGGAGAACAGCGAACAAAAATAATTTAAGCCGATATATATATAAAAAACCTGAGAAAATCACAGATTTATGCCAAACTTCCTCCTGTCAGCAGATTGCGCTAAGACTGTGAGTCAAGATTGGCATGTAGATGCCTTCAATAAAGGAATCTTATCAACCGTGTAAATTTTCAGGCAGATCGAATATTGTTTAACTTAGTTATAAGCCAAACTTCTGGTTGCCAGCAGGTGGCACTATGACTGTCAATCAATATTGACATTTAAATGTCTTCAGAAGAGGAATTTATTCAACCATGTGTAGTTTCATGCAGATAAGACATTGTGTGGCTGAGTTATAAGCCAAAATTCCTTCTGTCAGCAGGTGGCGCTATGACTGTGACTCAATATTGGCATCTAGTTGTGTTCCGGAGAGGAATTTATTCAACCATGTGAAGTTTCAGGCAGATCGGACATTGTGTGGTTGAGTTATAAGGACTTCCTGGTCAATGGCGAAGCGTTGAGGTTTGTCATGCCACTACGGACACACCCCTCAGCGAAAACTCTAAATCTTCGCAATTTAACATCACCAAGGCCTTTAAATGACAAAACCAAATTTTGGTGTTGATCGGATAAAATCCCTAGGAGGAGTTCGTTAAAATACAACACCTGGAAATGGCAAAAATGCCTCTTTTTTTTCAGCAGGAAGTTAAAAATATCCGACTTCCTGTTGAGTTTGAGATATGGCACCAAGAGACTTTTTCGTATGTTTCGGCATGTTTGAGGTGTTTGCCAATTTTCGTGCATGTGAGTGATTCGTACATCAGGGGCTCGTCCGATTAATTTTTGTAGGTGGCGCTGTCGAGTCTATTTGCCACGCCCACTTCAATATTGTTATGTAGATGTGTTCAGAAGAGGACTTTTATCAACCATGTGAAGTTTCAGGCAGATCGGACATTGTGTGGTTGAGTTATAAAGCCTTCCTGTTCCATGGCGAAGCGTTGAGGTTTGTCATGCCGCCACGGACACGCCCCTCTGCAAAAACTCTAGATCTTCACAATATAACATCGCTAGAGCTTTCAGATAACACTACCCAATTTTGGTGCTGATACGATAAAATTTGTGGGAGGAGTTTGTTACTCTGTAAAACATGTAATTTCCTGTGGCCAGTTGGTGGCGCTATAACTGTATCTGGATATTGGCATGTAAACGTGTTCAGGTCAGGACTCTTATCAAACGTGTGAATTTTGAGGCAGATCGGATAATGCATGTCTGAGTTATAATGACTTCCTGTTTTGTGGCGAATCGTCAAAGTTTGCGAGGCCGCCACGGACACGCCCATCGACGAAAACTCTAAAGCTTCGCAATTTAACATCGCCAAGGCCTTTAGATGACAAAACCCAATTCTGGTGTCGATCGGATAAAATCCCTAGGAGGAGTTCGTTAAAATACAACGCCTGGAAATGGCAAAAACGCCACTTTTTCACTACAGGAAGTCAAAAATATCCGACTTCCTGTTGGGTTTGAGATATGGCTCCAAGAGACTTTTTCGTCTGTTTTGGCATGTTTGAGGTGTGTGCCAATTTTCGTGCATGTGCGTGATTCGTGGATCGGGGGCTCGTCCGTTTAATTTTTCTAGGTGGCGCTGTCGAGTCATTTTGCCACGCCCACTTCCGAAGCCCATAACAAACGTAAATTTTCGCCACTTCTGAGGTGTGTGCAAAGTTGCGTGAGTTTTCGGGCATGTTTAGCCCCTCTAAATCGCGATTCATTGGAGAGAAGAATAATAATAATAATAATTAAAGCTGCAAGCAGCGATGATAGGGACCTCGCACCCGGGCTCACCGCCTCCCGGTGGCCTCAGGATGACAGAGAACAGCGAACAATATTAATTTAAGCCGATAAATATAAAAAACCTAAGGAAATCATAGATTTATGCCAAACTTCCTCTTGTCAGCAGGTGGCGCTATAACTGTGACTCAAGATTGTTATGTAGATGCCTTCAGTAAAGGAATCTTATCAACCATGTAAATTTTCAGGCAGATCGAATATTGTTTGGCTGAGTTGTAAGCCAAATTTCTGGTTGCCAGCAGGTGGCGCTATGACTGTGACTCAATATTTTTTTGTAGATGTCTTCAGGAGTGGATTTTAATTACCCATGTGAAGTTTCAAGCTGTTCAGACATTGTCTGGCTGAGTTATAAGCCTAAGTACCTTCTGCCAGCAGGTGGCGCTATGACTGTGACTCAATATTGGCATGTAGATGTGTTCAGAAGAGGACTTTTATCAACCGTGTGAAGTTTCAGGCAGATCAGAAATTGTGTGGTTGAGTTAGAAAGACTTCCTGTTCCATGGCGAAGCGTTGAGGTTTCTCATGCCACAACGGACACGCCCCTCTGCAAAACTCTAAATCTTCGCAATTTAACATCGCGAAGGCCTTTAGATGAAAAAACCAAATTTTGGTGTTGATCGGATAAAATACCTAGGAGGAGTTCGTTAAAATACAACGCTTGGAAATGGCAAAAACGCCACTTTTTTACAGCAGGTAGTTAAAAATATCCGACTTCCTGTTGGGTTTGAGATATGGCTCCAAGAGACTTTTTTCTATGTTTTGGCATGTTTGAGGTGTGTGCCAATTTTCGTGCATGTGCGTGATTCGTATATCAGGGGCTCGTCCGATTAATTTTGGTAGGTGGCGCTGTCGAGTAATTTTGCCACGCCCACTGCAACATTGTTATGTGGATGTGTTCAGGAGAGGACTTTTATCAACCATGTGAAGTTTCAGGCAGATCGGACATTGTGTGGTTGAGTTATATAGCCTTTCTGTTCCATGGCGAAGCGTTGAGGTTTGTCATGTCGCCACGGACACGCCCCTCTGCGAAAACTCTAGATCTTCACAATATATCATCGCTAGAGCTTTCAGATAACACTATCATACTTTGGTGCTGATATGATAAAATTTGTGGGAGGAGTTTGTTACTCTGTAAAACATGTCATTTCCTGTGGCCAGCAGGTGGCGCTATAACTGTATCTGGATATTGGCATGTAAATGTGTTCAGGTCAGGACTCTTATCAAGCGTGTGAATTTTGAGGCAGATCGGATAATGCATGCCTGAGTTATAACGACTTCCTGTTTTGTGGCGAATCGTCAAAGTTTGCGAGGCCGCCACGGACACGCCCATTGACGAAAACTCTAAAGCTTCGCAATTTAACATCGCCAAGGCCTTTAGATGACAAAACCCAATTTTGGTGTAGATCGGATAAAATCCCTAGGAGGAGTTCGTCAAAATACAACGCCTGGAAATGGCAAAAATGCCACTTTTTCGCCGCAGGAAGTTAAAAATATCCGACTTCCTGTTGGGTTTGAGATATGGCTCCAAGAGACTTTTTCGTATGTTTTGGCATGTTTGAGGTGTGTGCCAATTTTCGTGCATGTGCGTAATTCGTGGATCGGGGGCTCGTCCGTTTAATTTTTCTAGGTGGCGCTGTCGAGTCAATTTGCCACGCCCACTTCCGAGACCCATATTAAACGTAAATTTTCGCCACTTCTGAGGCGTGTGCAAAGTTGCGTGAGTTTTCGGGCATGTTTAGCCCCTCTAAATCGCGATTCATTGGAGAGAAGAATAATAATAATAATAATAATAATAATAATAATAAACGGAGCAATTCCAATAGGGCCTACGCACCGTTTCGGTGCTCGGTCCCTAATAATAATAATAATAATAAACGGAGCAATTCCAATAGGGCCTACGCACCGTTTCGGTGCTCGGTCCCTAATAATAATAATAATTAAAGCTGCAAGCAGCGATGATAGGGACCTCGCACCCGGGCTCACCGCCGCCCGGTGACCTTACAATGACAGAGAACAGCGAACAATAATAATAAAAGCCGATATATATATAAAAAACCTAAGAAAAATACAGATTTATGCCAAACTTCCTCCTGTCAGCAGGTGGCGCTATACCTGTGACTCAAGATTGGCATGTAGATAACTTCAGGAGAGGAATTTAATCAACCATGTGAAGTTTCAGGCACATGGGACATTTTGTGGCTGAGTTATAAGCCAAACTACCTTTTGCCAGCAGGTGGCGTTATGACTGACTCAATATTGTTATGGGGATGTGTTCAGGAGTGGACTTTTATCAAACATGTGAAGTTTCAGGCAGATCAGAGATTGTTTGGAGATTGTGTTATAAGACAAACTACATTCTGCCAGCAGGTGGCGCTATTAAAAACTCAATATTATTATGTAGATGTGCTCAGGAGAGGACTTTCATCAACCATGTGACATTTTAGACAGATCGGACGTTGTGTGGCCGAGTTGCAAGCCAAACTACCTTCTGCCAGCAGGTGGCGCTATGACTATGACTCAATATTATTATGAAGATTTATTATGTAGATGTGCTCAGGAGAGGACTTTCATCAACCATGTGAAGTTTCAGGCAGATCGGACATTGTGTGGTAGAGTTATAAGGACTTCCTGTTCCATGGCGAAGCGTTGAGGTTTGTCATGCCACCACAGACATGCCCCTCTGCAAAAACTCTAGATCTTCACAATATATCATCGCTAGAGCTTTCAGATGACACCACTCTATTTTGGTGCTGATACGGGAAAGTTTGTGGTAGGAGTTTGTTATAGTGTCAAACATGTCATTTCCTGTGGCCAGCAGGTGGCGCTATAACTGTAACTGGATATCGGCACGTAAACCTGTTCAGGTCAGGACTGTTATTAAATGTGTGAATTTTGAGGCAGATCTGATAATGCATGCCTGAGTTATAACGACTTCCTGTTGTGGCGAATCATCAAAGTTTGCGAGGCCGCCACAGACACGCCCATCGACAAAAACTCTAAAGCTTCGCAATTTAACATCGCCAAGGCCTTTAGATGATAAAACCCAATTTTGGTGTCGATCGGATAAAATCCCTAGGAGGAGTTCGTTAAAATACAACGCCTGGAAATGGCAAAAATGCCACTTTTTCGCCGCAGGAAGTTAATAATATCTGACTTCCTGTTAGGTTTGAGATATGGCTCCAAGAGACTTTTTCGTATGTTTTGGCATGTTTAAGGTGTGTGCCAATTTTCGTGCATGTGCGTGATTCGTAGCTCGGGGGCTCGTCCGTTTAATTTTTCTAGGTGGCGCTGTCGAGTCATTTTGCCACGCCCACTTCAATATTGTTATGTGGATGTGTTCAAGAGATGACGTTTATCAACCATGTGAAGTTTCAGGCAGATCGGACATTATGTGGTTGAGTTATAAGGACTTCCTGTTCCATGGCGAAGCGTTGAGGTTTGTCATACCGCCACGGACACGCCCCTCTGCCAAAACTCTAGATCTTCACAATATATCATCGCTAGAGCTTTCAGATAACACCACCCAATTTTGGTGCTGATACGAAAAAATTTGTGGGAGGAGTTTATTACTCCGTAAATCATGTCATTTCCTGTGGCCAGCAGGTGGCGCTATAACTATATCTAGATATTGGCATGTAAACGTGTTCAGGTCAGGACGCTTATCAAACGTGTGAATTTTGAGGCAGATCTGATAATGCATGCCTGAGTTATAACGACTTCCTGTTTTGTGGCGAATCATCAAAGTTTGCGAGGGCGCCACGGACACGCCCATCGACGAAAACTCAAAAGCTTCGCAATTTAACATCGCAAAGGCCTTTAGATGACAAAACCCAATTTTGGTGTCGATCGGATAAAATCCCTAGGAGGAGTTCGTTAAAGTACAACGCCTGGAAATGGCAAAAACGCCACTTTTTCGCCGCAGGAAGTTAAAAATATCCGACTTCCTGTTGGGTTTGAGATATGGCTCCAAGAGACTTTTTCGTGTGGTTTGGCATGTTTGAGGTGTGTGCCAATTTTCGTGCATGTGCGTGATTCGTGTATCGGGGGCTCGTCCGTTTAATTTTTCTAGGTGGCGCTGTCGAGTCATTTTGCCACGCCCACTTCCGAGACCCATATCAACCTGCTATTTACACCGCGTTTGGTGTGTGTGCAAATTTTCATGAGTTTTCGGGCATGTTTAGACCCTCAAAAGTGCCCCGATAGGGGGCGGAATAATAATAATAATAATAATTAAAGCTGCAAGCAGCGATGATAGGGACCTCGCACCCGGGCTCACCGCCGCCCGGTGACCTTACGATGACAGAGAACAGCGAAAAAAATAATTTAAGCCAATATATTAAAAAAATCTAAGAATATCACAGATTTATGCCAAACTTCCTCCTGTCAGCAGGTGGCGCTATAACTGTGACTTAAGATTGGCATGTAGATGTCTTCTGTAGAGGAATCTTATCAACCATGTGAAGTTTCAGGCACATGAGACATTGTGTGGCTGAGTTATAAGCCAAACTACCTTCTGCCAGCAGGTGTTTTATGACTGACTCAATATTGTTATGTGGATGTGTTCAGGAGTGGATTTTATCAACCATCTGAAGTTTCAGGCAGATCAGAGATAGTGTGGAGATTGTGTTTAAAGACAAACTACATTCTGCCAGCAGGTGGCACTATGACTCTGACTCAATATTATTATGTAGATGTGCTCAAGAGAGGACTTTCATCAACCATGTGAAGTTTCAGGCAGATCGGACATAGTGTGGCCGAGTTACAAGCCAAACTACCTTCTGCCAGCAGGTGGCGCTATGACTAACTCAATATTGTTACGTATATGTGTTCAGGAGAGGACTTTTATCAATCATGTGAAGTTTCAGGCAGATCAGACATTGTGTGGTTGAGTTATAAGAAATTCCTGTTCCATGGCGAAGCGTTGAGGTTTGTCATGCCACCACAGACACGCCCCTTTGCAAAAACTGTAGATCTTCACAATATATCATCGCTAGAGCTTTCAGATGACACCACTCTATTTTGGTGCTGATACGGGAGAGTTTGTGGGAGGAGTTTGTTACAGTGTCAAACATGACATTTCCTGTGGCCAGCAGGTGGCGCTATAACTGTAACTGGATATCGGCACGTAAACCTGATCAGGTCAGGACTGTTATTAAATGTGTGAATTTTGAGGCAGATCGAATAATGCATCCCTGAGTTATAAAGACTTCCTGTTTTGTGGCGAATCATCAAAGTTTGCGAGGCTGCCACGGACACGCCCATCGATGAAAACTCTAAAGCTTCGCAATTTAACATCACCAAGGCTTTAAGATGACAAAACCCAATTTTGGTGTTTATCAGATAAAATCCCTATGAGGAGTTCATTAAAATACAACGCCTGGAAATGGCAAAAACGCCACTTTTTCGCCACAGGAAGTTAAAAATATCCGACTTCCTGTTGGGTTTGAGATATTGCTCCAAGAGACTTTTTCGTATGTTTTGGCATGTTTGAGGTGTGTGCCAATTTTTGTGCATGTGCGTGATTCGTAGATCGGGGGCTCGTCCGTTTAATTTTTCTAGGTGGCGCTGTCGAGTCATTTTGCCACGCCCACTTCAATATTGTTATGTGGATGTGTTCAAGAGATGACGTTTATCAACCAAGTGAAGTTTCAGGCAGATCGGACATTGTGTGGTTGTGTTATAAGGACTTCCTGTTCCATGGCGAAGCGTTGAGGTTTGTCATACCGCCACGGACACGCCCCTCTGCGAAAACTCTAGATCTTCACAATATAACATCGCTAGAGCTTTCAGATAACACCACTCAATTTTGGTGTTGATACGATAAAATTTGTGGGAGGAGTTTATAACTCCGTAAATCATGTCATTTCCTGTGGCCAGCAGGTGGCGCTGTAACTGTATCTGGATAGTGGCATGTAAACGTGTTCAGGTCAGGACGCTTATCAAGCGTGTGAATTTTGAGGCAGATCTGATAATGCATGCCTGAGTTATAACGACTTCCTCTTTTGTGGCGAATCGTCAAAGTTTGCGAGGCAGCCACGGACACGCCCATCGATGAAAACTCTAAAGCTTCGCAATTTAACATCGCCAAGGCCTTTAGATGACAAAACCCAATTTTGGTGTCGATCGGATAAAATCCCTAGGAGGAGTTCGTTAAAATACAACGCCTGGAAATGGCAAAAACGCCACTTTTTCGCCGCAGGAAGTTAAAAATATCTGACTTCCTGTTGGGTTTGAGATATGGCTCCAAGAGACTTTTTCGTATGTTTTGGAGTGTTTGAGGTGTGTGCCAATTTTCATGCATGTGCGTGATTCGTGGATCGGGGGCTCGTCCGTTTAATTTTTCTAGGTGGCGCTGTCGAGTCATTTTGCCACGCCCACTTCCGAAGCCCATAATAAACGTAAATTTTCGCCACTTCTGAGGCGTGTGCAAAGTTTCGTGAGTTTTCGGGCATGTTTAGCCCCTCAAAACCGCGATTCATTCCGCGGAAGAAGAAGAAGAATAATAATTAAAGCTGCAAGCAGCGATGATAGGGACCTCGCACCCGGGCTCACCGCCGCCTGGTGGCCTTACGATTGACAGAGAACAGTGAACAATAATAATTTAAGCCAATATATTTTTAAAAATCTAAGAAAATCACACATTTATGCCAAACTTTCTCCTGCCAGCAGGTGGCGCTATAACTGTGACTCACAATTGGCATGTAGATGTCTTCCGGAGAGGAACCTTATCAACCATGTGAAGTTTCAGGCACATGGGACATTGTGTGGCTGAGTTATAAGCCAAACTACCTTCTGCCAGCAGGTGGAGTTATGACTGACTCAATATTGTTATGTGGATGTGTTCAGAAGTGGACTTTTATCAACCATGTGAAGTTTCAGGCTGATCAGAGATTGTGTGGCCAAGTTACAAGCCAAACTTCCTTCTGCCAGCAGGTGGCGCTATGACTCTGACTCAATATTATTATGTACATGTGCTCAGGATAGGACTTTCATCACCCATGTGAAGTTTCAGGCAGATCGGACATTGTGTGGCCGAGTTACAAGACAAACTACCTTCTGCCAGCAGGTGGCGCTATGACTGACTTAATATTGTTATGTAGATGTCTTCAGGAGAGGACTTTTATCAATCATGTGAAGTTTCAGGCAGATCAGACATTGTGTGGTTCAGTTATAATAACTTCCTGTTCCATGGCGAAGCGTTGAGGTTTGTCATGCCATCACAGACACGCCCCTCTGCAAAAACTCTAGATCTTCACAATATAACATCGTTAGAGCTTTTAGATGACACCACTCTGTTTTGGTGCTGATACGGGAAAGTTTGTGGAAGGAGTTTGTTACAGTGTCAAACATGTCATTTCCTGTGGCCAGCAGGTGGCGCTATAACTGTAACTGGATATCAGCACATAAACCTGTTCAGGTCAGGACTGTTATTAAATGTGTGAATTTTGAGGCAGATCGAATATTGCATGCCTGAGTTATAACGACTTCCTGTTTTGTGGCGAATCATCAAAGTTTGCGAGGCCGCCACGGACACACCCATCGATGAAAACTCTAAAGCTTCGCAATTTATTATCACCAAGGCTTTAAGATGACAAAACCCAATTTTGGTGTTGATTAAATAAAATCCCTAGGAGGAGTTCGTTAAAATACAACGCCTGGAAATGGCAAAAATGCCACTTTTTCGCCGCAGGAAGTTAATAATATCTGACTTCCTGTTGGGTTTGAGATATGGCTCCAAGAGACTTTTTCGTATGTTTTGGCATGTTTGAGGTGTGTGCCAATTTTCGTGCATGTGCGTGATTCGTAGCTCGGGGGCTCGTCCGTAAAATTTTTCTAGGTGGCGCTGTCGAGTCATTTTGCCACGCCCACTTCAATATTGTTATGTGGATGTGTTCAAGAGATGAGGTTTATCAACCATGTGAAGTTTCAGGCAGATCGGACATTGTGTGGTTGAGTTATAAGGACTTCCTGTTCCATGGCGAAGCATTGAGGTTTGTCATGCCGCCACAGATACGCCCCTCTCCGAAAACTCTAGATCTTCACAATATAACATCACTAGAGCTTTCAGATAACACCACTCAATTTTGGTGTTGATACGATAAAATTTGTGGGAGGAGTTTATAACTCCGTAAATCATGTCATTTCCTGTGGCCAGCAGGTGGCGCTGTAACTGTATCTGGATAGTGGCATGTAAACGTGTTCAGGTCAGGACGCTTATCAAGCGTGTGAATTTTGAGGCAGATCTGATAATGCATGCCTGAGTTATAACGACTTCCTCTTTTGTGGCGAATCGTCAAAGTTTGCGAGGCCGCCACGGACACGCCCATCGACGAAAACTCTAAAGCTTCGCAATTTAACATCGCCAATGCCTTTAGATGACAAAACCCAATTTTGGTGTCGATCGGATAAAATCCCTAGGAGGAGTTCGTTAAAATACAACGCCTGGAAATGGCAAAAACGCCACTTTTTCGCCGCAGGAAGTTAAAAATATCTGACTTCCTGTTGGGTTTGAGATATGGCTCCAAGAGACTTTTTCGTATGTTTTGGCATGTTTGAGGTGTGTGCCAATTTTCGTGCATGTGCGTGATTCGTGGATCAGGGGCTCGTCCTTTTAATTTTTCTAGGTGGCGCTGTCGAGTCATTTTGCCACGCCCACTTCCGAAGCCCATAATAAACGTAAATTTTCGCCACTTCTGAGGCGTGTGCAAAGTTTCGTGAGTTTTCGGGCATGTTTAGCCCCTCAAAACCGCGATTCATTCCGCGGAAGAAGAAGAAGAAGAAGAATAATAATAAACGGAGCAATTCCAATAGGGCCTACGCACCGTTTCGGTGCTCGGTCCCTAATTAAAGCTGCAAGCAGCGATGATAGGGACCTCGCACCCGGGCTCACCGCCGCCCGGTGACCTTACGATGACAGAGAACAGCGAACAATAATAATTTAAGCCAATATATAAAAAAAGATCTAAGAAAATCACAGATTTATGCCAAACTTCCTTCTGTCAGCAGGTGGCGCTATAACTGTGACTTAAGATTGGCATGTAGATGTCTTCCGGAGAGGAATCTTATCAACCATGTGAAGTTTCAGGCACATGGGACATTGTGTGGCTGAGTTATAAGCCAAACTACCTTCTGCCAGCAGGTGGCGCTATGAAAGACTCAATATTATTATGTAGATGTGTTTAGGAGAGGACTTTCATCAACCATGTGACATTTTAGGCAGATCTGACATTGTGTGGCCGAGTTACAAGCCAAAATTTATTCTGCCAGCAGGTGGCGCTATGACTCTGACTCAATATTATTATGTAGAAGTGCTCAGGAGAGGACTTTCATCAACCATGTGAAGTTTCAGGCAGATCAGACATTGTGTGGTTGAGTTATAAGCATTTCCTGTTCCATGGCGAAGCGTTGAGGTTTGTCATGCCACCACAGACACGCCCCTCTGCAAAAACTCTAGATCTTTACAATATATCATCGCTAGAGCTTTCAGATGACACCACTCTATTTTGGTGCTGATACAGGAAAGTTTGTGGAAGGAGTTTGTTACAGTGTCAAACATGTCATTTCCTGTGGCCAGCAGGTGGCGCTATAACTGTAACTGGATATCGGCACGTAAACCTGATCAGGTCAGGACTGTTATTAAATGTGTGAATTTTGAGGCAGATCGAATATTGCATGCCAGAGTTATAAAGACTTCCTGTTTTGTGGCGAATCATCAAAGTTTGCGAGGCCGCCACGGACACACCCCTCAGCGAAAACTCTAAAGCTTCGCAATTTAACATCACCAAGGCTTTAAGATGACAAAACCCAATTTTGGTGTTTATCAGATAAAATCCCTAGGAGGAGTTCGTTAAAATACAACGCCTGGAAATGGCAAAAGGGCCACTTTTTCGCCACAGGAAGTTAAAAATATCCGACTTCCTGTTGGGTTTGAGATATGGCTCCAAGAGACTTTTTCGTATGTTTTGCCATGTTTGAGGTGTGTGCCAATTTTCGTGCATGTGCGTGATTCGTAGGTCGGGGGCTCGTTTGTTTAATTTTTCTAGGTGGCGCTGTCGAGTCATTTTGCCACGCCTACTTCAATATTGTTATGTGGATGTGTTCAAGAGATGACGTTTATCAACCATGTGAAGTTTCAGGCAGATCGGACATTGTGTGGTTGAGTTATGAGGACTTCCTGTTCCATGGCGAAGCGTTGAGGTTTGTCATACCGCCATGGACACACCCCTCTGCGAAAACTCTAGATCTTCACAATATAATATCGCTAGAGCTTTCAGAGGACACCACTCAATTTTGGTGTTGATACGATAAAATTTGTGGGAGGAGTTTATAACTCCGTAAATCATGTCATTTCCTGTGGCCAGCAGGTGGCGCTGTAACTGTATCTGGATATCGGCATGTAAACGTGTTCAGGTCAGGACGCTTATCAAGCGTGTGAATTTTGAGGCAGATCTGATAATGCATGCCTGAGTTATAACGACTTCCTCTTTTGTGGCGAATCGTCAAAGTTTGCGAGGCCGCCACGGACACGCCCATCGATGAAAACTCTAAAGCTTCGCAATTTAACATCGCCAAGGCCTTTAGATGACAAAACCCAATTTTGGTGTCGATCGGATAAAATCCCTAGGAGGAGTTCGTTAAAATACAACGCCTGGAAATGGCAAAAACGCCACTTTTTCGCCGCAGGAAGTTAAAAATATCCGACTTCCTGTTGGGTTTGAGATATGGCTCCAAGAGACTTTTTCGTATGTTTTGGCATGTTTGAGATGTGTGCCAATTTTCGTGCATGTGCGTGATTCGTGGATCGGGGGCTCGTCCGTTTAATTTTTCTAGGTGGCGCTGTCGAGTCATTTTGCCACACCCCTTTCCGAAGCCCATAATAAACGTAAATTTTCGCCACTTCTGAGGCGTGTGCAAAGTTGCGTGAGTTTTCGGGCATGTTTAGCCCCTCAAAACCGCGATTCATTCCGGAGGAGAATAATAATAATAATAATTAAAGCTGCAAGCAGCGATGATAGGGACCTCGCACCCGGGCTCACCGCCGCCCGGTGTTCTCAGGATGACAGAGAACAGCGAACAATATTAATTTAAGCCAATATATATTTAAAAAACCTGAGAAAATCACAGATTTATGCCAAACTTCCTCCTGTCAGCAGGTTGCGCTTGGACTGTGTGTCAATATTGGCATGTAGATGTCTTTAGGAGATAAATTTTATCAACCATGTAATTTTTCAGGCAGATCGAACATTGCTTGCCTGAGTTATAAGTAACTTCCTGTTGTCAGCAGGTGGCGCTATGACTGTGACTTGATATTGGCTTGTAGATGTCTTCAGGAGAGGATTTTATTCAACCATGTGAATTTTCAGGCAGGTCAAACATTGTGTGGCTGAGTTATCAGCCAAACTTCTGGTTGCCAGCAGGTGGCGCTATGACTGACTCAATATTGTTATGTGGATGTGTTCAGAAGAGGACTTTTATCAACCATGTGAAGTTTCAGGCAGATCGGACATTGTGTGGTTGAGTTATAAGGACTTCCTGGTCAATGGCGAAGCGTTGAGGTTTGTCATGCCACCACTGACACACCCCTCTGCGAAAACTCTAAAGCTTCGCAATTTAACATCGCCAAGGCCTTTAGATGACAAAACCAAATTTTGGTGTTGATCGGATAAAATCCCTAGGAGAAGTTCGTTAAAATACAACGTCTGGAAATGGCAAAAACGCCACTTTTTTTCAGCAGGAAGTTAAAAATATCCGACTTCCTGTTGAGTTTGAGATATGGCACCAAGAGACTTTTTCGTATGTTTTGGCATGTTTGAGGTGTGTGCCAATTTTCGTGCATGTGCATGATTCGTATATCAGGGGCTCATGCAATTAATTTTTTTAGGTGGCGCTGTCGAGTTGATTTGCCACGCCCACTTCAATATTGTTATGTGGATGTGTTCAGGAGAAGACTTTTACCAACCATGTGAAGTTTCAGGCTGATCAGACATTGTGGGGTTGAGTTATGAAGCCTTCCAGGTCAATGGCGAAGCATTGAGGTTTGTCATGCCGCCATGGACACGCCCCTCTCCGAAAACTCTAGATCTTCACAATATATCATCACTAGAGCTTTTAGATAACACTACCCAATTTTGGTGCTGATACGATAAAATTTGTGGGAGGAGTTTGTTACTTTGTAAAACATGTCATTTCCTGTGGCCAGCAGGTGGCGCTGTAACTGTATCTGGATATTGGCATGTAAACGTGTTCAGGTCAGGACTGTTATCAAGCGTGTGATTTTTGAGGCAGATCGGATAATGCATGTCTGAGTTATAACGACTTCCTGTTTTGTGGCGAATCGTCAAACTTTGCGAGGCCGCCACCGACACGCCCATCGACGAAAACTCTAAAGCTTCGCAATTTAACATCGCCAAGGCTTTAAGATGACAAAACCCAATTTTGGTGTCGATCGGATAAAATCCCTAGGAGGAGTTCGTTAAAATACAACGCCTGGAAATGGAAAAAACGCCACTTTTTCGCCGCGGGAAGTCAAAAATATCCGACTTCCTGTTGGGTTTGAGATATGGCTCCAAGAGACTTTTTCGTATGTTTTGGTGTGTTTGAGGTGTGTGCCAATTTTCGTGCATGTGCGTGATTCGTAGATCGGGGGCTCGTCCGTTTAATTTTTCTAGGTGGCGCTGTCGAGTCATTTTGCCACGCCCACTTCCGAGACCCATAATAAACGTAAATTTTCGCCACTTCTGAGGCGTGTGCAAAGTTCCGTGAGTTTTCGGGCATGTTTAGCCCCTCAAAATCGCGATTCATTCCGGAAAAGAATAATAATAATAATAATAATAATAATAATAATAAACGGAGCAATTCCAATAGGGCCTTGCACCGTTCGGTGCTCGGTCCCTAATAATAATAATAATAATAATAAACGGAGCAATTCCAATAGGGCCTACGCACCGTTTCGGTGCTCGGTCCCTAATTAAAGCTGCAAGCAGCGATGAAAGGGACCTCGCACCCGGGCTCACCGCCACCCGGTAGCCTCAGGATAACAGAGAACAGCGAACAATATTAATTTCAGCCGATATATATAAAGAACCTGAGAAAAATCACAGATTTATGCCAAACTTCCTCCTGTCAGCAGGTGGCGCTATAACTGTGACTCAAGATCGGCATGTAGATGTCTTTAGGAGAGGCATCTCATCTAACCTGTGAATTTTCAGGCAGATCGGACATTGTGTGGCTGAGTTATAAGCCAAACTACCTTCTGCCAGCAGGTGGCGTTATGACTGACTCAATATTGTTATGTGGATGTGTTCAGGAGTGGACTTTTATCAACCATGTGAAGTTTCAGGCAGATATGAGATTGTGTGGAGATTGTGTTATAAGACAAACTACATTCTGCCAGCAGGTGGCGCAATTAAAGACTCAATATTATTATGTAGATGTGCTCAGGAGAGGACTTTTATCAACCATGTGAAGTTTCAGGCAGATCGGACATTGTGTGGCTGAGTTATAAGCCAAACTACCTTCTGCCAGCAGGTGGCGCTATGACTGACTCAATATTGTTATGTATATTTGTTCAGGAGAGGACTTTTATCAACCATGTGAAGTTTCAGGCAGATCAGACATTGTGTGGTTGAGTTATAAGAACTTCCTGTTCCATGGCGAAGCGTTGAGGTTTGTCATGCCGCCACGGACACGCCCCTCTTCAAAAACTCTAGATCTTCACATTATATCATCGCTTGAGCTTTCAGATAACACAACCCAAATTTGGTGCTGATACGAAAAAATTTGTGGAAGGAGTTTATTACTCTGTAAATCATGACATTTCCCGTGGCCAGCAGGTGGCGCTATAACTGTATCTGGATATCGGCATGTAAACATGTTCTGGTCTGGACTTATATTAAACATGTGAATTTTGAGGCAGATCGGATAATGCATGCCTGAGTTATAATCACGTCCGGTTTTGTGGCGAATCGTCAAAGTTTGCGAGGCCGCCACGGACACGCCCATCGACAAAACCTCTAAAGCTTCGCAATTTAACATCGCCAAGGCCTTTAGATGACAAAACCCAATTTTGGTGTCGATAGGATAAAATCCCTAGAAGGAGTTCGTTAAGATACAAAGCCTGGAAATGGCAAAAATGCCACTTATTTGCCGCAGGAAGTTAAAAATATCCGACTTCCTCTTGGGTTTGAGATATGGCTCCAAGAGACTTTTTCGTATGTTTTGACGTGTTTGAGGTGTGTGCCAATTTTCGTGCATGTGCGTGATTCGTAGATCAGGGGCTCGTCCGTTTAATTTTTATAGGTGGCGCTGTCGAGTCATTTTGCCACGCCCACTTCAATTTTGTTATGGGGATGTGTTCAGGAGAGGACTTTTATCAACCATCTGAAGTTTTAGGCAGATTGGACATTGTGTGGTTGAGTTATAATAACTTCCTGTTCCATGGCGAAGCGTTGAGGTTTGTCATGCCGCCACGGACACACCCCTCTGCAAAAACTCTAGATCTTCACAATATATCATTGCTAGGGCTTTCAGATAACACCACTCAAATTTGGTGCGGACACGAAAAAATTTGTGGGAGGAGTTTGTTACGATGTAAAACATGTCATTTCCTGTAGCCAGCAGGTGGCGCTATAACTGTATCTGGATATCGGCAAGTACACGTGTTCAGGTTAGGACTCTTATCAAACGTGTGAATTTTGAGGCAGATCTGATAATGCATGCCTGAGTTATAACGACTTCCTGTTTTGTGGCGAATCGTCAAAGTTTGCGAGGCCGCCACAGACACGCCCATCGACAAAAACTCTAAAGCTTCGCAATTTAACATCGCCAAGGCCTTTAGATGACAAAACCCAATTTTGGTGTCGATCGGATAAAATCCCTAGGAGGAGTTCGTTAAAATACAACGCCTGGAAATGGCAAAAACGCCACTTTTTCGCCGCAGGAAGTCAAAAATATCCGACTTCCTGTTGGGTTTGAGATATGGCTCCAAGAGACTTTTTCGTATGTTTTGTCATGTTTGAGGTGTGTGCCAATTTTCGTGCATGTGCGTGATTCGTGGATCGGGGGCTCGTCCGTTTAATTTTTCTAGGTGGCGCTGTCGAGTCATTTTGCCACGCCCACTTCCGAAGCCCATAAAAAACGTAAATTTTCGCCACTTCTGAGGCGTGTGCAAAGTTGCGTGAGTTTTCGGGCATGTTTAGACCCTCAAAATCGCGATTCATTGGAGAGAAGAATAATAATAATAATAAACGGAGCAATTCCAATAGGGCCTTGCACCGTTCGGTGCTCGGTCCCTAATAATAATAATAATAATTAAAGCTGCAAGCAGCGATGATAGGGACCTCGCCCCCGGGCTCACCGCCGCCCGGTGGTCTCAGTATGACAGAAAACAGCGAACAATAATATTTTAAGCTGATATATATAAAAAACATGAGAAAATCACAGATTTATGCCAAACTTCCTCCTGTCAGCAGGTGGCGCTATAACTGTGACTCAATATTCATATGTAGATGCCTTCAATGCAGGAATCTTATCAACCATGTGAATTTTTAGGCAGATCAGACATTGTGTGGCTGAGTTATAAGCCAAAATTCCTTCTGTCAGCAGGTGGCGCTATGACTGTGACTCAATATTGGCATGTAGATGTGTTCAGGAGAGGACTTTATTTAACCATGTGAAGTTTCAGGCAGATCAGACATTGTGTGGCTGAGTTTTTATAAGCCAAACTACCTTCTGCCAGCTGGTGGCGCTATGACTGTGACTTAATTTTCTTATGTAGATGTGTTCAGGAGAGGACTTTTATCAACCATGTGAAGTTTCAGGCAGGTGAGACATTGTGTGGTTGAGTTATAACGACTTCCTGTTCCGTGGCGAAGCGTTGAGGTTTGTCATGCCGCCACGGACACGCCCCTCTCTGAAAACTCTAGATCTTCACAATATATCATCGCTAGAGCTTTGAAATGACACCCCTCAAATTTGGTGCTGATATGATAAAGTTTGTAGAAGGAGTTTGTTACAGTGTAAAACATGTCATTTCCTGTGGTCAGCAGGTGGCGCTGTAACTGTATCTGGATATTGGCATGTAAACGTGTTCAGGTCAGGAATGTTATCAGAGGTGTGAATTTTGAGGTGGATCTGATAATGCATGCCTGAGTTATAATGACTTCCTGTTTTGTGGCGAATCATCAAAGTTTGCGAGGCCGCCATGGACACGTTCATCGACGAAAACTCTAAAGCTTCGCAATTTAACATCGCCAAGGCCTTTAGATGACAAAACCCAATTTTGGTGTCGATCGGATAAAATCCCTAGGAGGAGTTCGTTAAAATACAACGCCTGGAAATGGCAAAAACGCCACTTTTTTGTCGCAGGAAGTCAAAAATATCCAACTTCCTGTTGGGTTTGAGATATGGCTCCAAGAGACTTTTTTGTATGTTTTGGCATGTTTGAGGTGTGTGCCAATTTTCGTGCATGTGCGTGATTCGTGGATCGGGGGCTTGTCCGTTTAATTTTTCTAGGTGGCGCTGTCGAGTCATTTTGCCACGCCCACTTCCGAAGACCATAAAAAACGTAAATTTTCGCCACTTCTGAGGTGTGTGCAAAGTTGCGTGAGTTTTCGGGCATGTTTAGCCCCTCAAAATCGCGATTCATTGGAGAGAAGAATAATAATAATAATAAACGGAGCAATTCCAATAGGGCCTTGCACCGTTCGGTGCTCGGTCCCTAATTAAAGCTGCAAGCAGCGATGATAGGGACCTCGCACCCGGGCTCACCGCCGCCCGGTGGCCTCAGGATTACAGAGAACAGCGAACAGTAATAATTTAAGCCATTTTATTTAAAAAATCTGAGAAAATCACAGATTTATGCCAAACCTCCTCCTCTCAGCAGGTGGCGCTATGACTGTGACTCAAGATTGGCATGTAGATGTCACCAGGAGAGGAATCTTATCAACCATGTGAAGTTTCAGGCAGATCGAACATTGTTTAGCTGAGTTATAAGCCAAACTGCCTTTTGTCAGCAGGTGGCGCTATGACAGACTCAATGTTGTTATGTAGATGTGTTCAGGAGAGGACTTTTATCAACCATGTGAACTTTCAGGCAGATCGGACTTTGTGTGGTTGAGTTATAATGCAAACTACCATCTGCCAGCAGGTGGCGCTATAACTGTGACTTAAGATTGGCATGTAGATGCCATCAGTAATGGAATTTAATCAACCATGTGAAGTTTCAGGCAGATCGGATGTTGTTTGGCTGAGTTATAAGCCTATCTACCTTCTGCCAGCAGGTGGCGTTATGACTGACTCATTACTGTTTTGCGGATGTGTTCAGAAGAGGACTTTTATCAATCATGTGAAGTTTCAGGCTGATCGGACATTGTGTGGTTGAGTTATGAGGACTTGCTGTTCCATGGCGAAGCGTTGAGGTTTGTCATGCCGCCACGGACACGCCCCTTTGCAAAAACTCTAGATCTTGACAATATATCATCACTTAAGCTTTCAGATAACAACCCACCAAATTTGGTGCTGATACGAAAAAATTTGTGGGAGGAGTTTATTACTCTGTAAATCATGACATTTCCTGTGGCCAGCAGGTGGCGCTATAACTGTATCTGGATATCGGCATGTAAACGTGTTCTAGTCTGGACTCTTTTTAAACATGTGAATTTTGAGGCAGATCTGATAATGCATGCCTGAGTTATAGTGACTTCCTGTTTTGTGGCGAATTGTCAAAGTTTGCGAGGCCGCCACGGACACGCCCATCGACGAAAACTCTAAAGCTTCGCAATTTAACATCGCCAAGGCCTTTAGATGACAAAACCCAATTTTGGTGTCGATCGGATAAAATCCCTAGGAGGAGTTCGTTAAAATACAACGCCTGGAAATGGCAAAAATGCCACTTTTTCGCCGCAGGAAGTTAAAAATATCTGACTTCCTGTTGGGTTTGAGATATGGCTCCAAGAGACTTTTTGGTATGTTTTGGCATGTTTGAGGTGTGTGCCAATTTTCGTGCATGTGCGTGATTCGTGGATCGGGGGCTCGTCCGTTTAATTTTTCTAGGTGGCGCTGTCGAGTCATTTTGCCACGCCCACTTCCGAGACCCATATCAACCTGCTATTTACACCGCGTTTGGTGTGTGTGCAAATTTTCATGAGTTTTCGGGCATGTTTAGACCCTCAAAAGTGCCCCGATAGGGGGCGGAATAATAATAATAATAATAAAAAACGGAGCAATTCCAATAGGGCCTACGCACCGTTTCGGTGCTCGGTCCCTAATAATTAAAGCTGCAAGCAGCGATGATAGGGACCTCGCACCCGGGCTCACCGCCGCCCGGTGACCTTACGATGACAGAGAACAGCGAAAAAAATAATTTAAGCCAATATATTAAAAAAATCTAAGAATATCACAGATTTATGCCAAACTTCCTCCTGTCAGCAGGTGGCGCTATAACTGTGACTTAAGATTGGCATGTAGATGTCTTCTGTAGAGGAATCTTATCAACCATGTGAAGTTTCAGGCACATGAGACATTGTGTGGCTGAGTTATAAGCCAAACTACCTTCTGCCAGCAGGTGTTTTATGACTGACTCAATATTGTTATGTGGATGTGTTCAGGAGTGGATTTTATCAACCATCTGAAGTTTCAGGCAGATCAGAGATAGTGTGGAGATTGTGTTTAAAGACAAACTACATTCTGCCAGCAGGTGGCACTATGACTCTGACTCAATATTATTATGTAGATGTGCTCAAGAGAGGACTTTCATCAACCATGTGAAGTTTCAGGCAGATCGGACATAGTGTGGCCGAGTTACAAGCCAAACTACCTTCTGCCAGCAGGTGGCGCTATGACTAACTCAATATTGTTACGTATATGTGTTCAGGAGAGGACTTTTATCAATCATGTGAAGTTTCAGGCAGATCAGACATTGTGTGGTTGAGTTATAAGAAATTCCTGTTCCATGGCGAAGCGTTGAGGTTTGTCATGCCACCACAGACACGCCCCTTTGCAAAAACTGTAGATCTTCACAATATATCATCGCTAGAGCTTTCAGATGACACCACTCTATTTTGGTGCTGATACGGGAGAGTTTGTGGGAGGAGTTTGTTACAGTGTCAAACATGACATTTCCTGTGGCCAGCAGGTGGCGCTATAACTGTAACTGGATATCGGCACGTAAACCTGATCAGGTCAGGACTGTTATTAAATGTGTGAATTTTGAGGCAGATCGAATAATGCATCCCTGAGTTATAAAGACTTCCTGTTTTGTGGCGAATCATCAAAGTTTGCGAGGCTGCCACGGACACGCCCATCGATGAAAACTCTAAAGCTTCGCAATTTAACATCACCAAGGCTTTAAGATGACAAAACCCAATTTTGGTGTTTATCAGATAAAATCCCTATGAGGAGTTCATTAAAATACAACGCCTGGAAATGGCAAAAACGCCACTTTTTCGCCACAGGAAGTTAAAAATATCCGACTTCCTGTTGGGTTTGAGATATTGCTCCAAGAGACTTTTTCGTATGTTTTGGCATGTTTGAGGTGTGTGCCAATTTTTGTGCATGTGCGTGATTCGTAGATCGGGGGCTCGTCCGTTTAATTTTTCTAGGTGGCGCTGTCGAGTCATTTTGCCACGCCCACTTCAATATTGTTATGTGGATGTGTTCAAGAGATGACGTTTATCAACCAAGTGAAGTTTCAGGCAGATCGGACATTGTGTGGTTGTGTTATAAGGACTTCCTGTTCCATGGCGAAGCGTTGAGGTTTGTCATACCGCCACGGACACGCCCCTCTGCGAAAACTCTAGATCTTCACAATATAACATCGCTAGAGCTTTCAGATAACACCACTCAATTTTGGTGTTGATACGATAAAATTTGTGGGAGGAGTTTATAACTCCGTAAATCATGTCATTTCCTGTGGCCAGCAGGTGGCGCTGTAACTGTATCTGGATAGTGGCATGTAAACGTGTTCAGGTCAGGACGCTTATCAAGCGTGTGAATTTTGAGGCAGATCTGATAATGCATGCCTGAGTTATAACGACTTCCTCTTTTGTGGCGAATCGTCAAAGTTTGCGAGGCAGCCACGGACACGCCCATCGATGAAAACTCTAAAGCTTCGCAATTTAACATCGCCAAGGCCTTTAGATGACAAAACCCAATTTTGGTGTCGATCGGATAAAATCCCTAGGAGGAGTTCGTTAAAATACAACGCCTGGAAATGGCAAAAACGCCACTTTTTCGCCGCAGGAAGTTAAAAATATCTGACTTCCTGTTGGGTTTGAGATATGGCTCCAAGAGACTTTTTCGTATGTTTTGGAGTGTTTGAGGTGTGTGCCAATTTTCATGCATGTGCGTGATTCGTGGATCGGGGGCTCGTCCGTTTAATTTTTCTAGGTGGCGCTGTCGAGTCATTTTGCCACGCCCACTTCCGAAGCCCATAATAAACGTAAATTTTCGCCACTTCTGAGGCGTGTGCAAAGTTTCGTGAGTTTTCGGGCATGTTTAGCCCCTCAAAACCGCGATTCATTCCGCGGAAGAAGAAGAAGAATAATAATTAAAGCTGCAAGCAGCGATGATAGGGACCTCGCACCCGGGCTCACCGCCGCCTGGTGGCCTTACGATTGACAGAGAACAGTGAACAATAATAATTTAAGCCAATATATTTTTAAAAATCTAAGAAAATCACACATTTATGCCAAACTTTCTCCTGCCAGCAGGTGGCGCTATAACTGTGACTCACAATTGGCATGTAGATGTCTTCCGGAGAGGAACCTTATCAACCATGTGAAGTTTCAGGCACATGGGACATTGTGTGGCTGAGTTATAAGCCAAACTACCTTCTGCCAGCAGGTGGAGTTATGACTGACTCAATATTGTTATGTGGATGTGTTCAGAAGTGGACTTTTATCAACCATGTGAAGTTTCAGGCTGATCAGAGATTGTGTGGCCAAGTTACAAGCCAAACTTCCTTCTGCCAGCAGGTGGCGCTATGACTCTGACTCAATATTATTATGTACATGTGCTCAGGATAGGACTTTCATCACCCATGTGAAGTTTCAGGCAGATCGGACATTGTGTGGCCGAGTTACAAGACAAACTACCTTCTGCCAGCAGGTGGCGCTATGACTGACTTAATATTGTTATGTAGATGTCTTCAGGAGAGGACTTTTATCAATCATGTGAAGTTTCAGGCAGATCAGACATTGTGTGGTTCAGTTATAATAACTTCCTGTTCCATGGCGAAGCGTTGAGGTTTGTCATGCCATCACAGACACGCCCCTCTGCAAAAACTCTAGATCTTCACAATATAACATCGTTAGAGCTTTTAGATGACACCACTCTGTTTTGGTGCTGATACGGGAAAGTTTGTGGAAGGAGTTTGTTACAGTGTCAAACATGTCATTTCCTGTGGCCAGCAGGTGGCGCTATAACTGTAACTGGATATCAGCACATAAACCTGTTCAGGTCAGGACTGTTATTAAATGTGTGAATTTTGAGGCAGATCGAATATTGCATGCCTGAGTTATAACGACTTCCTGTTTTGTGGCGAATCATCAAAGTTTGCGAGGCCGCCACGGACACACCCATCGATGAAAACTCTAAAGCTTCGCAATTTATTATCACCAAGGCTTTAAGATGACAAAACCCAATTTTGGTGTTGATTAAATAAAATCCCTAGGAGGAGTTCGTTAAAATACAACGCCTGGAAATGGCAAAAATGCCACTTTTTCGCCGCAGGAAGTTAATAATATCTGACTTCCTGTTGGGTTTGAGATATGGCTCCAAGAGACTTTTTCGTATGTTTTGGCATGTTTGAGGTGTGTGCCAATTTTCGTGCATGTGCGTGATTCGTAGCTCGGGGGCTCGTCCGTAAAATTTTTCTAGGTGGCGCTGTCGAGTCATTTTGCCACGCCCACTTCAATATTGTTATGTGGATGTGTTCAAGAGATGAGGTTTATCAACCATGTGAAGTTTCAGGCAGATCGGACATTGTGTGGTTGAGTTATAAGGACTTCCTGTTCCATGGCGAAGCATTGAGGTTTGTCATGCCGCCACAGATACGCCCCTCTCCGAAAACTCTAGATCTTCACAATATAACATCACTAGAGCTTTCAGATAACACCACTCAATTTTGGTGTTGATACGATAAAATTTGTGGGAGGAGTTTATAACTCCGTAAATCATGTCATTTCCTGTGGCCAGCAGGTGGCGCTGTAACTGTATCTGGATAGTGGCATGTAAACGTGTTCAGGTCAGGACGCTTATCAAGCGTGTGAATTTTGAGGCAGATCTGATAATGCATGCCTGAGTTATAACGACTTCCTCTTTTGTGGCGAATCGTCAAAGTTTGCGAGGCCGCCACGGACACGCCCATCGACGAAAACTCTAAAGCTTCGCAATTTAACATCGCCAATGCCTTTAGATGACAAAACCCAATTTTGGTGTCGATCGGATAAAATCCCTAGGAGGAGTTCGTTAAAATACAACGCCTGGAAATGGCAAAAACGCCACTTTTTCGCCGCAGGAAGTTAAAAATATCTGACTTCCTGTTGGGTTTGAGATATGGCTCCAAGAGACTTTTTCGTATGTTTTGGCATGTTTGAGGTGTGTGCCAATTTTCGTGCATGTGCGTGATTCGTGGATCAGGGGCTCGTCCTTTTAATTTTTCTAGGTGGCGCTGTCGAGTCATTTTGCCACGCCCACTTCCGAAGCCCATAATAAACGTAAATTTTCGCCACTTCTGAGGCGTGTGCAAAGTTTCGTGAGTTTTCGGGCATGTTTAGCCCCTCAAAACCGCGATTCATTCCGCGGAAGAAGAAGAAGAAGAAGAATAATAATAAACGGAGCAATTCCAATAGGGCCTACGCACCGTTTCGGTGCTCGGTCCCTAATTAAAGCTGCAAGCAGCGATGATAGGGACCTCGCACCCGGGCTCACCGCCGCCCGGTGACCTTACGATGACAGAGAACAGCGAACAATAATAATTTAAGCCAATATATAAAAAAAGATCTAAGAAAATCACAGATTTATGCCAAACTTCCTTCTGTCAGCAGGTGGCGCTATAACTGTGACTTAAGATTGGCATGTAGATGTCTTCCGGAGAGGAATCTTATCAACCATGTGAAGTTTCAGGCACATGGGACATTGTGTGGCTGAGTTATAAGCCAAACTACCTTCTGCCAGCAGGTGGCGCTATGAAAGACTCAATATTATTATGTAGATGTGTTTAGGAGAGGACTTTCATCAACCATGTGACATTTTAGGCAGATCTGACATTGTGTGGCCGAGTTACAAGCCAAAATTTATTCTGCCAGCAGGTGGCGCTATGACTCTGACTCAATATTATTATGTAGAAGTGCTCAGGAGAGGACTTTCATCAACCATGTGAAGTTTCAGGCAGATCAGACATTGTGTGGTTGAGTTATAAGCATTTCCTGTTCCATGGCGAAGCGTTGAGGTTTGTCATGCCACCACAGACACGCCCCTCTGCAAAAACTCTAGATCTTTACAATATATCATCGCTAGAGCTTTCAGATGACACCACTCTATTTTGGTGCTGATACAGGAAAGTTTGTGGAAGGAGTTTGTTACAGTGTCAAACATGTCATTTCCTGTGGCCAGCAGGTGGCGCTATAACTGTAACTGGATATCGGCACGTAAACCTGATCAGGTCAGGACTGTTATTAAATGTGTGAATTTTGAGGCAGATCGAATATTGCATGCCAGAGTTATAAAGACTTCCTGTTTTGTGGCGAATCATCAAAGTTTGCGAGGCCGCCACGGACACACCCATCGATGAAAACTCTAAAGCTTCGCAATTTAACATCACCAAGGCTTTAAGATGACAAAACCCAATTTTGGTGTTTATCAGATAAAATCCCTAGGAGGAGTTCGTTAAAATACAACGCCTGGAAATGGCAAAAGGGCCACTTTTTCGCCACAGGAAGTTAAAAATATCCGACTTCCTGTTGGGTTTGAGATATGGCTCCAAGAGACTTTTTCGTATGTTTTGCCATGTTTGAGGTGTGTGCCAATTTTCGTGCATGTGCGTGATTCGTAGGTCGGGGGCTCGTTTGTTTAATTTTTCTAGGTGGCGCTGTCGAGTCATTTTGCCACGCCTACTTCAATATTGTTATGTGGATGTGTTCAAGAGATGACGTTTATCAACCATGTGAAGTTTCAGGCAGATCGGACATTGTGTGGTTGAGTTATGAGGACTTCCTGTTCCATGGCGAAGCGTTGAGGTTTGTCATACCGCCATGGACACACCCCTCTGCGAAAACTCTAGATCTTCACAATATAATATCGCTAGAGCTTTCAGAGGACACCACTCAATTTTGGTGTTGATACGATAAAATTTGTGGGAGGAGTTTATAACTCCGTAAATCATGTCATTTCCTGTGGCCAGCAGGTGGCGCTGTAACTGTATCTGGATATCGGCATGTAAACGTGTTCAGGTCAGGACGCTTATCAAGCGTGTGAATTTTGAGGCAGATCTGATAATGCATGCCTGAGTTATAACGACTTCCTCTTTTGTGGCGAATCGTCAAAGTTTGCGAGGCCGCCACGGACACGCCCATCGATGAAAACTCTAAAGCTTCGCAATTTAACATCGCCAAGGCCTTTAGATGACAAAACCCAATTTTGGTGTCGATCGGATAAAATCCCTAGGAGGAGTTCGTTAAAATACAACGCCTGGAAATGGCAAAAACGCCACTTTTTCGCCGCAGGAAGTTAAAAATATCCGACTTCCTGTTGGGTTTGAGATATGGCTCCAAGAGACTTTTTCGTATGTTTTGGCATGTTTGAGATGTGTGCCAATTTTCGTGCATGTGCGTGATTCGTGGATCGGGGGCTCGTCCGTTTAATTTTTCTAGGTGGCGCTGTCGAGTCATTTTGCCACACCCCTTTCCGAAGCCCATAATAAACGTAAATTTTCGCCACTTCTGAGGCGTGTGCAAAGTTGCGTGAGTTTTCGGGCATGTTTAGCCCCTCAAAACCGCGATTCATTCCGGAGGAGAATAATAATAATAATAATAATAATAATAATAATAATAAACGGAGCAATTCCAATAGGGCCTACGCACCGTTTCGGTGCTCGGTCCCTAATTAAAGCTGCAAGCAGCGATGATAGGGACCTCGCACCCGGGCTCACCGCCGCCCGGTGACATTACGATGACAGAGAACAGCGAACAATAATAATTTAAGCCAATATATAAAAAAAATCTTAAGAAAATCACAGATTTATGCCAAACTTCCTTCTGTCAGCAGATGGCGCTATAACTGTGACCTAAGATTGGCATGTAGATGTCTTCCGGAGAGGAATCTTATCAACCATGTGAAGTTTCAAGCACATGGGACATTGTGTGGCTGAGTTATAAGCCAAACTACCTTCTGCCAGCAGGTGGCGTTATGACTGACTCAATATTGTTATGTGGATGTGTTCAGGAGCGGACTTTTATCAACCATGTGAAGTTTCAGGCAGATCAGAGATTGTGTGGAGATTGTGTTTTAAGACAAACTACATTCTGCCAGCAGGTGGCGTTATGACTGACTCAATATTATTATGAAGATGTGTTTAGGAGAGGACTTTCATCAACCATGTGCATTTTAGGCAGATCTGACATTGTGTGGCCGAGTTACAAGCCAAACTACCTTCTGCCAGCAGGTGGCGCTATGACTCTGACTCAATATTGTTATGTGGATGTGTTCAGGAGGACTTTTATCAATCATGTGAAGTTTTAGGCAGATCAGACATTGTGTGGTTGAGTTATAAGAAATTCCTGTTCCATGGCGAAGCGTTGAGGTTTGTCATGCCACCACAGACACGCCCCTCTGCAAAAACTCTAGATCTTTACAATATATCATCGCTAGAGCTTTCAGATGACACCACTCTATTTTGGTGCTGATACGGGAAAGTTTGTGGGAGGAGTTTGTTATAGTGTCAAACATGTCATTTCCTGTGGCCAGCAGGTGGCGCTATAACTGTAACTGGATATCGGCACGTAAACCTGTTCAGGTCAGGACTGTTATTAAATGTGTGAATTTTGAGGCAGATCGAATATTGCATGCCAGAGTTATAACGACTTCCTGTTTTGTGGCGAATCATCAAAGTTTGCGAGGCAGCCACGGACACGCCCATCGATGAAAAGTCTAAAGCTTCGCAATTTAACATCACCAAGGCTTTAAGATGACAAAACCCAATTTTGGTGTTTATCAGATAAAATCCCTAGGAGGAGTTCGTTAAAATACAACGCCTGAAAATGGCAAAAGTGCCACTTTTTCGCCACAGGAAGTTAAAAATATCCGACTTCCTGTTGGGTTTGAGATATGGCTCCAAGAGACTTTTTCGTATGTTTTGCCATGTTTGAGGTGTGTGCCAATTTTTGTGCATGTGCGTGATTCGTAGATCGGGGGCTCGTCCGTTTAATTTTTCTAGGTGGCGCTGTCGAGTCATTTTGCCACGCCCACTTCAATATTGTTATGTGGATGTGTTCAAGAGATGACGTTTATCAACCATGTAAAGTTTCAGGCAGATCGGACATTGTGTGGTTGTGTTATAAGGACTTCCTGTTCCATGGCGAAGCGTTGAGGTTTGTCATACCGCCATGGACACACCCCTCTGCGAAAACTCTAGATCTTCACAATATATCATCGCTAGAGCTTTCAGATGACACCACTCAATTTTGGTGCTGATACGATAAAATTTGTGGGAGGAGTTTATAACTCCGTAAATCATGTCATTTCCTGTGGCCAGCAGGTGGCGCTGTAACTGTATCTGGATATTGGCATGTAAACGTGTTCGGGTGAGGACGCTTATCAAGCGTGTGAATTTTGAGGCAGATTGGATAATGCATGCCTGAGTTATAACGACTTCCTCTTTTGTGGCGAATCGTCAAAGTTTGCGAGGCCGCCACGGACACGCCCATCGATGAAAACTCTAAAGCTTCGCAATTTAACATCGCCAAGGCCTTTAGATGACAAAACCCAATTTTGGTGTCGATCGGATAAAATCCCTAGGAGGAGTTCGTTAAAATACAACGCCTGGAAATGGCAAAAACGCCACTTTTTCGCCGCAGGAAGCTAAAAATATCCGACTTCCTGTTGGGTTTGAGATATGGCTCCAAGAGACTTTTTCGTATGTTTTGGCATGTTTGAGGTGTGTGCCAATTTTCGTGCATGTGCGTGATTCGTGGATCGGGGGCTCGTCCGTTTAATTTTTCTAGGTGGCGCTGTCGAGTCATTTTGCCACGCCCACTTCCGAAGCCCATAACAAACGTAAATTTTCGCCACTTCTGAGGCGTGTGCAAAGTTGCGTGAGTTTTCGGGCATGTTTAGCCCCTCAAAACCACGATTCATTCCGCGGAAGAAGAAGAAGAAGAAGAAGAAGAATAATAATTAAAGCTGCAAGCAGCGATGATAGGGACCTCGCACCCGGGCTCATCGCCGCCCGGTGGCCACAGGATGACAGAGAACAGCGAACAGTAATAATTTAAGCCGATATATTAAAAAAATCTGAGAAAATCACATATTTATGCCAAATTTCCTCCTGTCAGCAGGTGGCGCTATAACTGACTCATGATTGGTATGTAGATGTCTTCAGGAGAGGAAACTTATCAACCATGTGAAGTTTTAGGCAGATCGGACATTGTTTGGCTGAGTTATAAGCCAAACTGCCTTTTGTCAGCAGGTGGCGCTATGACAGACTCAATGTTGTTATGTAGATGTGTTCAGGAGAGGACTTTTATCAACCTTGTGAAGTTTCAGCCAGATCGGACTTTGTGTGGTTGAGATATACTGCAAACTACCATCTGCCAGCTGGTGGCGCTATGACTGACTCAATAATGTTATGTAGACGTGTTCAGAAGAGGACTTTTATCAATCATGTGAAGTTTCAGGCAGATCAATTATTGTGTGGTTGAGTTATAAGTACTTCCTGTTCCATGGCGAAGCGTTGAGGTTTGTCATACCACCACAGACACGCCCCTCTGCAAAAACTCTAGATCTTCACAATATATCATCGCTAGAGCTTTCAGATGACACCACTCTATTTTGGTGCTGATACGAGAAAGTTTGTGGAAGGAGTTTGTTACAGTGTCAAACATGTCATTTCCTGTGACCAGCAGGTGGCGCTATAACTGTAACTGGATATCGGCACGTAAACCTGTTCAGGTCAGGACGCTTATCAAGCGTGTGAATTTTGAGGCAGATCAAATATTGCATGCCTGAGTTATAACGACTTCCTGTTTTGTGGCGAATCATCAACGTTTGCGAGGCCGCCACGGACACGCCCATCGATGAAAACTCTAAAGCTTCGCAATTTAACATCACCAAGGCTTTAAGATGACAAAACCCAATTTCGGTGTCAATCAGATAAAATCCCTAGGAGGAGTTCGTTAAAATACAACGCCTGAAAATGGCAAAAACGCCACTTTTTCGCCACAGGAAGTTAAAAATATCCGACTTCCTGTTGGGTTTGAGATATGGCTCCAAGAGACTTTTTCGTATGTTTTGGCATGTTTGAGGTGTGTGCCAATTTATGTGCATGTGCGTGATTCGTAGATCGGGGGCTTGTCCGTTTAATTTTTATAGGTGGCGCTGTCGAGTCATTTTGCCACGCCCACTTCAATATTGTTAAGGGGATGTGTTCAGGAGAGAACTTTTATCAACCATGTGAAGTTTCGGGCAGATCGGACATTGTGTGGTTGAGTTACAAGGACTTCCTGTTCCACGGCGAAGCGTTGAGGTTTGTCATGCCGCCACGGACACGCCCCTCTGCGAAAACTTTAGATCTTCACAATATATCATCGCTAGAGCTTTCAGAGAACACCACCCAATTTTGGTGTTGATACGAAAAAATTTGTGGGAGGAGTTTGTTACAGTGTAAAACATGTCATTTCCTGTGGCCAACAGGTGGCGCTATATTTGTATCAGGATATTGGCATGTGAACGTGTTCAGGTCAGGACTCTTATCAAATGTGTGAAATTTGAGGCAGATCGGATTATGCATGCCTGAGTTATAGCGACTTCCTGTTTTGTGGCGAATCGTCAAAGTTTGCGAGGCCGCCATGGACACGCCCATTGACAAAAACTCAAAAGCTTCGCAATTTAACATCGCCAAGGCCTTTAGATGACAAAACCCAATTTTGGTGTCGATCGGATAAAATCCCTAGGAGGAGTTCGTTAAAATACAACGCCTGGAAATGGCAAAAACGCCACTTTTTCGCCGCAGGAAGTCAAAAATATCCGACTTCCTGTTGGGTTTGAGATATGGCTCCAAGAGACTTTTTCGTATGTTTTGGTGTGTTTGAGGTGTGTGCCAATTTTCGTGCATGTGCGTGATTCGTATATCGGGGGCTCGTCCGTTTAATTTTTCTAGGTGGCGCTGTCGAGTCATTTTGCCACGCCCACTTCCGAAGCCCATAACAAACGTAAATTTTCGCCACTTCTGAGGCGTGTGCAAAGTTGCGTGAGTTTTCGGGCATGTTTAGCCCCTCAAAACCGCGATTCATTCCGCGGAAGAAGAAGAAGAAGAAGAAGAAGAATAATAATTAAAGCTGCAAGCAGCGATGATAGGGACCTCGCACCCGGGCTCACCGCCGCCCGGTGGCCTCAGGATGACAGAGAACAGTGAACAATAACAATTTAAGCCGATTTATATAAAAAAACCTGAGAAATCCACAGATTTATGCCAAACTTCCTCCTGTCAGCAGGTGGCGCTATGACTGACTCAATGTTGTTATGTAGATGTGTTCAGGAGAAGACTTTTATCAACCATGTGAAGTTTCAGGCAGATCGGACATTGTGTGGCTGAGTTATAAGCCAAACTACCTGTTGCCAGCAGGTGGCGTTATGACTGTGACTCAATATTGGCATGTAGATGTCTTCAGGAGAGGACTTTTATCAATCCTGTGAAGTTTCAGGCTGATTGGACATTGTGTGGCTGAGTTATAAGCAAAACTACCTTCTGTCACTAGGTGGCGCTATGACTGACTCAATATTGGCATTTAGATGTCTTCAGGAGAGGAATTTAATCAACCATGTGAAGTTTCAGGCAGATCAGACATTGTGTGGTTGAGTTATAAGGACTTCCTGTTTCATGGCGAAGCGTTGAGGTTTGTCATGCCGCCACGGACACGCCCCTCTGCAAAAACTCTAGATCTTCACATTATATCATCGCTAGAGCTTTCAGATAACACAACCCAAATTTGGTGCTGATACGAAAAAATTTGTGGGAGGAGTTTATTACTCTGTAAATCATGTCGTTTCCTGTGGCCAGCAGGTGGCGCTATAACTATATCTGGATATCGGCATGTAAACTTGTTCTGGTCTGGACTCTTATTAAACATGTGAATTTTGAGGCAGATCGGATAATGCATGCCTGAGTTATAATGACTTCCGGTTTTGTGGCGAATCGTCAAAGTTTGCGAGGCCGCCACGGACACGCCTATTGGCAAAACCTCTAAAGCTTCGCAATTTAACATCGCCAAGGCCTTTAGATGACAAAACCCAATTTTGGTGTCAATAGGATAAAATCCCTAGGAGGAGTTCGTTAAGATACAAAGCCTGGAAATGGCAAAAATGCCACTTATTTGCCGCAGGAAGTTAAAAATATCCGACTTCCTGTTGGGTTTGAGATATGGCTTCAAGAGACTTTTTCGTATGTTTTGGCGTGTTTGAGGTGTGTGCCAATTTTCGTGCATGTGCGTGATTCATAGATCAGGGGCTCGTCCGTTTAATTTTTATAGGTGGCGCTGTCGAGTCATTTTGCCACGCCCACTTCATTATTGTTATGAGGATGTGTTCAGGAGAGGACTTTTATCAACCATCTGAAGTTTCAGGCAGATCGGACATTGTGTGATTGAGTTATAAGGACTTCCTGTTCCATGGCGAAGCGTTGAGGTTTGTCATGCCGCCACGGACACGCCCCTCAGCGAAAACTCTAGATCTTCACAACATATCATCGCTAGGGCTTTCAGAAAACACAACCCAAATTTGGTGCTGATACCAAAAAATTTGTGGGAGGAGTTTGTTACGATGTAAAACATGTCATTTCCTGTGGCCAGCAGGTGGCGCTATAACTATATCTGGATATCGGCATGTAGACGTGTTCAGGTCAGGACTCTTATCAAACGTGTGATTTTTGAGGCAGATCGGATAATGCATGCCTGAGTTATAATGACTTCCTGTTTCGTGGCGAATCGTCAAAGTTTGCTAGGCCGCCACGGACACGCCCATCGATGAAAACTCTAAAGCTTCGCAATTTAACATCGCCAAGGCCTTTAGATGACAAAACCCAATTTTGGTGTCGATCGGATAAAATCCCTAGGAGGAGTTCGTTAAAATACAACGCCTGGAAATGGCAAAAACGCCACTTTTTCGCTGCAGGAAGTCAAAAATATCCAACTTCCTGTTGGGTTTGAGATATGGCTCCAAGAGACTTTTTCGTATGTTTTGGCATGTTTGAGGTGTGTGCCAATTTTCGTGCATGTGCGTGATTCGTGGATCGGGGGCTCGTCCGTTTAATTTTTCTAGGTGGCGCTGTCGAGTCATTTTGCCACGCCCACTTCCGAAGCCCATAAAAAACGTAAATTTTCGCCACTTCTGAGGCGTGTGCAAAGTTGCGTGAGTTTTCGGGCATGTTTAGCCCCTCAAAAACGCGATTCATTGGAGAGAAGAATAATAATAATTAAAGCTGCAAGCAGCGATGATAGGGACCTCGCACCCGGGCTCACCGCCACCCGGTGGCCTCAGGATGACAGAGAACAGCGAACAGTAATAATTTAAGCCAATATGTTTAAAAAATCGGAGAAAATCACCGATTTATGCCAAACCTCCTCCTCTCAGCAGGTGGCGCTATGACTGTGACTCAAGATTGGCATGTAGATGTCACCAGGAGAGGAATCTTATCAACCATGTGAAGTTTCAGGCAGATCGAACATTGTTTAGCTGAGTTATAAGCCAAACTGCCTTTTGTCAGCAGGTGGCGCTACGACAGACTCAATGTTGTTATGTAGATGTGTTCAGGAGAGGACTTTTATCAACCATGTGAACTTTCAGGCAGATCGGACTTTGTGTGGTTGAGTTATAATGCAAACTACCATCTGCCAGCAGGTGGCGCTATAACTGTGACTTAAGATTGGCATGTAGATGCCTTCAGTAATGAAATTTAATCAACCATGTGAAGTTTCAGGCAGATCGGATTTTGTTTGGCTGAGTTATAAGCCTATCTACCTTCTGCCAGCAGGTGGCGTTATGACTGACTCATTACTGTTTTGGGGATGTGTTCAGAAGAGGACTTTTATGAGCCATGTGAAGTTTTAGGCTGATCTGACTTTGTGTGGTTGAGATATAAGGACTTCCTGTTCCACGGCGAAGTGTTGAGGTTTGTCATGCCGCCACGGACACGCCCCTCTGCAAAAACTCTAGATCTTGACAATATATCATCACTTAAGCTTTCAGATAACAACCCACCAAACTTGGTGCTGATACAAAAAAAAATAGTGGGAGGAGTTTATTACTCTGTAAATCATGACATTTCCTGTGGCCAGCAGGTGGCGCTATAACTGTATCTGGATATTGGCATGTAAACGTGTTCTGGTCTGGACTCTTATTAAACATGTGAATTTTGAGGCAGAACGGATAATGCATGCCTAAGTTATAATGACTTCCGGTTTTGTGGCGAATCGTCAAAGTTTGCGGGGCCGTCACGGACACGCCCATCGACAAAAACTATAAAGCTCCGCAATTTAACATCGCCAAGGCCTTTAGATGACAAAACCCAATTTTGGTGTCAATAGCATAAAATCCCTAGGAGAAGTTTGTTAAGATACAACGCCTGGAAATGGCAAAAATGCCACTTATTTGCAGCAGGAAGTTAAAAATATCCGACTTCCTGTTGAGTTTGAGATATGGCTCCAAGAGACTTTTTCGTTTGTTTTGGCGTGTTTGAGGTGTGTGCCAATTTTCGCGCATGTGCGTGATTCGTAGATCAGGGGCTCGTCCGTTTAATTTTTCTAGGTGGCGCTGTCGAGTCATTTTGCCACGCCCACTTCAATATTGTTATGTGGATGTGTTCAGGGGAGGACTTTTATCAACCATATGAAGTTTCAGGCTGATCAGACTTTGTGTGGTTGAGTTATGAGGACTTCCTGTTCCATGGCGAAGCGTTGAGGTTTGTCATGCCGCCACGGACACGCCCCTCTCCGAAAACTCTAGATCTTCACAATATATCATCGCTAGAGCGTTCAGATGACACCACCCAAATTTGGTGCTGATACGAAAAAATTTGTAGGAGGAGTTTGTTACAGTGTAAAACATGTCATTTCCTGTGGCCAGTAGGTGGCGCTATAACTGTATCTGGATATCGGCATGTAAACGTGTTCAGGTCAGGACCCTTTTCAAACGTGCGAATTTTGAGGCAGATCGGATAATGCATGCCTGAGTTATAACGACTTCCTGTTTTGTGGCGAATCGTCAAAATTTGCGAGGCCGCCATGGACACGCCCATCGACGAAAACTCTAAAGCTTCGCAATTTAACATCGCCAAGGCCTTTAGATGACAAAACCCAATTTTGGTGTCGATCGGATAAAATCCCTAGGAGGAGTTCGTTAAAATACAACGCCTGGAAATGGCAAAAACGCCACTTTTTCGCCGCAGGAAGTTAAAAATATCCGACTTCCTGTTGGGTTTGAGATATGGCTCCAAGAGACTTTTTCGTATGTTTTGGCATGTTTGAGGTGTGTGCCGATTTTCTTGCATGTGCGTGATTCGTGGATCGGGGGCTTGTCCGGTTAATTTTTCTAGGTGGCGCTGTCGAGTCATTTTGCCACGCCCATTTCCAAAACCCATAACAAACGTAAATTTTCGCCACTTCTGAGGTGTGTGCAAAGTTTCGTGAGTTTTCGGGCATGGTAAGGCCCTCAAAATCGCGATTCATTCCGGAAAAGAATAATAATAATTAAAGCTGCAAGCAGCGATGATAGGGACCTCGCACCCGGGCTCACCGCCGCCCGGTTGCTTCAGGACGACAGAGAACAGCGAACTATAATATTTAAGTCGATATATATAAAGAAGCCGAGAAAATCACAGATTTATGCCAAACTTCCCCCTGTCAGCAGGTGGCGCTATGACTGTGACTCAAGATTGGTATGTAGATGCCTTCAGTAGAGGAATCTTATCAACCATGTGAATTTTCAGGCAGGTCGGACGTTGTTTGGCTGAGTTATAAGCCAAACTTCCTGTTGCCAGCAGGTGGCGCTTTGACTGTGTTAATGTTGATATGTTGATGTCTTCAGAAGAGGATTTTAATCAACCATGTGAAGTTTCAGACAGATCGGACATTGTGTGGCCGAGTTACAAGCCAAACTACCTTCTGCCAGCAGGTGGCGCTATGACTGACTCAATATTGTTATGTAGATGTGTTCAAGAGAGGACTTTTATCAATCATGTGAAGTTTCAGGCAGATCGGACATTGTGTGGTTGAGTTATAAGTACTTCCTGTTCCATGGCGAAGCGTTGAGGTTTGTCATGCCACCACAGACACGCCCTTCTGCAAAAACTCTAGATCTTCACAATATATCATCGCTAGAGCTTTCAGATGACACCACTCTATTTTGGTGCTGATACGGGAAAATTTGTGGGAGGAGTTTGTTACAGTGTCAAACATGTCATTTCCTGTGGCCAGCAGGTGGCGCTATAACTGTAACTGGATATCGGCACGTAAACCTGTTCAGGTCAGGACTGTTATTAAATGTGTGAATTTTGAGGCAGATCGAATATTGCATGCCAGAGTTATAAAGACTTCCTGTTTTGTGGCGAATCATCAAAGTTTGCGAGGCCGCCACGGACACGCCCATCGATGAAAACTCTAAAGCTTCGCAATTTAACATCACCAAGGCCTTTAGATGACAAAAAACAATTTTGGTGTTTACCAGATAAAATCCCTAGGAGGAGTTCGTTAAAATACAACGCCTGAAAATGGCAAAAGCGCCACTTTTTCGCCACAGGAAGTTAAAAATATCCGACTTCCTGTTGGGTTTAAGATATGGCTCCAAGAGACTTTTTCGTATGTTTTGCCATGTTTGAGGTGTGTGCCAATTTTTGTGCATGTGCGTGATTCGTAGATCAGGGGCTCGTCCGTTTAATTTTTCTAGGTGGCGCTGTCGAGTCATTTTGCCACTCCCACTTCAATATTGTTATGGGGATGTGTTCAAGAGATGACGTTTATCAACCATGTGAAGTTTCAGGAAGATCGGACATTGTGTGGTTGTGTTATAAGGACTTCCTCTTCCATGGCGAAGCGTTGAGGTTTGTCATACCGCCACGGACACACCCCTCTGCGAAAACTCTAGATCTTCACAATATATCATCGCTAGAGCTTTCAGATAACACCACTCAATTTTGGTGTTGATACGATAAAATTTGTGGGAGGAGTTTATAACTCCGTAAATCATGTCATTTCCTGTGGCCAGCAGGTGGCGCTATAACTGTATCTGGATATTGGCATGTAAACGTGTTCAGGTCAGGACGCTTATCAAGCGTGTGAATTTTGAGGCAGATCTGATAATGCATGCCTGAGTTATAACGACTTCCTCTTTTGTGGCGAATCGTCAAAGTTTGCGAGGCCGTCACGGACACGCCCATCGACGAAAACTCTAAAGCTTCGCAATTTAACATCGCCCATGCCTTTAGATGATAAAAACCAATTTTGGTTTTGATCGGATAAAATCCCTAGGAGGAGTTCGTTAAAATACAACGCCTGGAAATGGCAAAAACGCCATTTTTTCGCCGCAGGAAGTTAAAAATATCCGACTTCCTGTTGGGTTTGAGATATGGCTCCAAGAGACTTTTTCGTATGTTTTGGCATGTTTGAGGTGTGTGCCAATTTTCGTGCATGTGCGTGATTCGTGGATCGGGGGCTCGTCCGTTTAATTTTTCTAGGTGGCGCTGTCGAGTCATTTTGCCACGCCAACTTCCGAAGCCCATAATAAACGTAAATTTTCGCCACTTCTGAGGCGTGTGCAAAGTTGCGTGAGTTTTCGGGCATGTTTAGCCCCTCAAAACCGCGATTCATTCCGGAGGAGAATAATAATAATAATAATAATAATAATAATAATAATAATAATAATAAACGGAGCAATTCCAATAGGGCCTACGCACCGTTTCGGTGCTCGGTCCCTAATTAAAGCTGCAAGCAGCGATGATAGGGACCTCGCACCCGGGCTCACCGCCGCCCGGTGACCTTACGATGACAGAGAACAGCGAACAATAATAATGTAAGCCGACATAAATATAAAAAACCTAAGAAAAATACAGATTTATGCCAAACTTCCTCCTGTCAGCAGGTGGCGCTATACCTGTGACTCAAGATTGGCATGTAGATGTCTTCCGGAGAGGAATCTTATGAACCATGTGAAGTTTCAGGCACATGGGACATTTTGTGGCTGAGTTATAAGCCAAACTACCTTTTGCCAGCAGGTGGCGTTATGACTGACTCAATATTATTATGGGGATGTGTTCAGGAGTGGACTTTTATCAAACATGTGAAGTATCAGGCAGATCAGAGATTGTGTGAAGATTTTGTTATAAGACAAACTACATTCTGCCAGCAGGTGGCGTTATTAAAAACTCAATATTATTATGTAGATGTGCTCAGGGGAGGACTTTCATCAACCATGTGAAGTTGCAGGCAGATCGGACATTGTGTGGCCGAGTTACAAGCCAAACTACCTTCTGCCAGCAGATGGCGCTATTACTGACTCAATATTGTTATGTAGATGTGTTCAGGAGAGGACTTTTATCAATCATGTGAAGTTTCAGGCAGATCGGACATTGTGTGGTTGAGTTAGAAGGACTTCCTGTTCCATGGCGAAGCATTGAGGTTTGTCATGCCACCACAGACACGCCCCTCTGCAAAAATTCTAGATCTTCACAATATGTCATCGCTAGAGCTTTCAGATGACACCACTCTATTTTGGTGCTGATACAGGAAAGTTTGTGGTAGGAGTTTGTTATAGTGTCAAACATGTCATTTCCTGTGGCCAGCAGGTGGCGCTATTACTGTAACTGGATATCGGCACGTAAACCTGTTCAGGTCAGGACTGTTATTAAATGTGTGAATTTTGAGGCAGATCTGATATTGCAAGCCTGAGTTATAACGACTTCCTGTTTTGTGGCGAATCATCAAAGTTTGCGAGGCCGCCACGGACACGCCCATCGACAAAAACTCTAAAGCTTCGCAATTTAACATCGCCAAGGCCTTTAGATGATAAAACCCAATTTTGGTGTCAATCGGATAAAATCCCTAGGAGGAGTTCGTTAAAATACAACGCCTGGAAATGGCAAAAATGCCACTTTTTCGCAGCAGGAAGTTAATAATATCTGACTTCCTGTTGGGTTTGAGATATGGCTCCAAGAGACTTTTTCGTATGTTTTGGCATGTTTAAGGTGTGTGCCAATTTTCGTGCATGTGCGTGATTCGTAGCTCGGGGGCTCGTCCGTTTAATTTTTCTAGGTGGTGCTGTCGAGTCATTTTGCCACGCCCACTTCAATATTGTTATGTGAATGTGTTCAAGAGATGAGGTTTATCAACCATGTGAAGTTTCAGCCAGATCGGACATTGTGTGGTTGAGTTATGAGGACTTCCTGTTCCATGGCGAAGCGTTGAGGTTTGTCATACCGCCACGGACACGCCCCTCTGCAAAAACTCTAGATCTTCACAATATATCATCGCTAGAGCTTTCAGATAACACCACCCAATTTTGTTGCTGATACGAAAAAATTTGTGGGAGGAGTTTATTACTCCGTAAATCATGTCATTTCCTGTGGCCAGCAAGTGGCGCTATAACTATATCTGGATATTGGCATGTAAACGTGTTCAGGTCAGGACTCTTATCAAACGTGTGAATTTTGAGGCAGATCTGATAATGCATGCCTGAGTTATAACGACTTCCTGTTTTGTGGCGAATCATCAAAGTTTGCGAGGGCGCCACGGACACGCCCATCGACGAAAACTCTAAAGCTTCGCAATTTAACATCTCCAAGGCCTTTAGATGACAAAACCCAATTTTGGTGTCGATCGGATAAAATCCCTAGGAGGAGTTCGTTAAAATACAACGCCTGGAAATGGCAAAAACGCCACTTTTTCGCCACAGGAAGTTAAAAATATCCGACTTCCTGTTGGGTTTGAGATATGGCTCCAAGAGACTTTTTCGTATGGTTTGGCATGTTTGAGGTGTGTGCCAATTTTCATGCATGTGCGTGATTCGTGTATCGGGGGCTCGTCCGTTTAATTTTTCTAGGTGGCGCTGTCGAGTCATTTTGCCACGCCCACTTCCGAGACCCATATCAACCTGCTATTTACACCGCGTTTGGTGTGTGTGCAAATTTTCATGAGTTTTCGGGCATGTTTAGACCCTCAAAAGTGCCCCGATAGGGGGCGGAATAATAATAATAATAATAATAATTAAAGCTGCAAGCAGCAATGATAGGGACCTCGCACCCGGGCTCACTTCTGCCCGGTGGCCTCAGGATGACAGAGAACAGTGAACAATAACAATTTAAGCCGATATATATAAAAAACCTGAGAAATCCACAGATTTATGCCAAACTTCCCCCTGTCAGCAGGTGGCGCTATGACTGTGACTCAAGATTGGTATGTAGATGTCTTCAGGAGAGGACTTTTATCCACCATGTTAAGTTTCACGCTGATCGGACATTGTGTGGTTGAGTTATTAGCCAAAATTCCTTCCGTCACTAGGTGGCGCTATGACTGACTAATATTGGCATGTATATGTGTTCAGGAGAGGACTTTTATCAACCATGTGGAGTTTCAGGCAGATAAGACATTGTGTGGTTGAGTTATAAGGACTTCCTGTTCCATGGCGAAGCGTTGAGGTTTGTCATGCCACAACGGACACGCCTTTCTGCGAAGACTCTAGATTTTCACAATATATCATCGCTAGAGCTTTCAGATGACACCACCCAAATTTGGTGCTGATACTATAAAATTTGTGAGAGAAGTTCGTGACAGTGTAAAACATGTAATTTCCTGCGGCCAGCAGGTGGCGCTATAACTTTTCCTGGATTTCGGCATTTTAAAGTGTTCAGGTCAGGACTCTTATCAAACGTGTGTATTTTGAGCCAGGTAGGATTAAGCATGCCTGAGTTATAACGACTTCCTGTTTTGTGGCGAATCGTCAAAGTTTGCGAGGCCGCCACAGACACGCCCATCGACAAAACCTCTAAAGCTTCGCAATTTAACATCGCCAAGGCCTTTAGATGACAAAACCCAATTTTGGTGTCGATCGGATAAAATCCCTAGGAGGAGTTCGTTAAGATACAAAGCCTGGAAATGGCAAAAATGCCACTTATTTGCCGCAGGAAGTTAAAAATATCCGACTTCCTGTTGGGATTGAGATATGGCTCCAAGAGACTTTTTTGTATGTTTTGGCGTGTTTGAGGTGTGTGCCAATTTTCGCTCATGTGCGTGATTCGTAGATCAGGGGCTCGTCCGTTTAATTTTTCTAGGTGGCGCTGTCGAGTCATTTTGCCACGCCCACTTCAATATTGTTATGTGGATGTGTTCAAGAGATGACGTATATCAACCATGTGAAGTTTCAGGCTGATCAGACTTTGTGTGGTTGAGTTATAAGGACTTCCTGTTCCTTGGCGAAGCGTTGAGGTTTGTCATGCCGCCACGGACACGCCCCTCTGCAAAAACTCTAGATCTTTACAATATATCACCGATAGAGCTTTCAGATGACGCCACTCAATTTTGGTGCTGATACGAAAAAATTTGTGGGAGGAGTTTGTTACAGTGTAAAACATGTAATTTCCTGTGGCCAGCAGGTGGCGCTATAACTATATCTGGATATTGATCATGTAAACGTGTTCAGGTTAGGACTCTTATGAAGGGTGTGACTTTTGAGGCAGATCGGATAATGTATGCCTGAGTTATAACGACTTCCTGTTTTGTGGCGAATCGTCAAAGTTTGCGAGGCCGCTACGGACACGCCCATCGACGAAAACTCTAAAGCTTCGCATTTTAACATCGCCAAGGCCTTTAGATGACAAAACCCAATTTTGGTGTCGATGGGATAAAATCCCTAGGAGGAGTTCGTTAAAATACAACGCCTGGAAATGGCAAAAACGCCACTTTTTCGCCGCAGGAAGTCAAAAATATCCGACTTCCTGTTGGGTTTGAGATATGGCTCCAAGAGACTTTCTCGTATGTTTTGGCGTGTTTGAGGTGTGTGCCAATTTTCGCGCATGTGTGTGATTCGTGGATCGGGGGCTCGTCTGTTTAATTTTTCTAGGTGGCGCTGTCGAGTCATTTTGCCACGCCCACTTCCGAGACCCATATCAACCTGCTATTTACACCGGTTTTGGTGTGTGTGCAAATTTTCATGAGTTTTCGGGCATGTTTAGACCCTCAAAAGTGCCCCGATAGGGGGCGGAATAATAATAATAATAATAATAATAATAATAAAAAACGGAGCAATTCCAATAGGGCCTACGCACCGTTTCGGTGCTCGGTCCCTAATAAAAAACGGAGCAATTCCAATAGGGCCTACGCACCGTTTCGGTGCTCGGTCCCTAATAAACGGAGCAATTCCAATAGGGCCTTGCACCGTTCGGTGCTCGGTCCCTAATAAACAGAGCAATTCCAATAGGGCCTACGCACCGTTTCGGTGCTCGGTCCCTAATAAACGGAGCAATTCCAATAGGGCCTACGCACCGTTTCGGTGCTCGGTCCCTAATAAAAAACGGAGCAATTCCAATAGGGCCTACGCACCGTTTCGGTGCTCGGTCCCTAATAAGAAACGGAGCAATTCCAATAGGGCCTTGCACCGTTCGGTGCTCGGTCCCTAATTACACAGAAGAACTGTTAGTGCTCAGATAGATTTTTATAGAGAGAAGACGGGTGGTTTGTCAAGCCCCCTCACCTTGTGTAAAGCACACTTCATATACTGTAGATGTTGTTCAGAGATATGACTAAATCACTACCAAAATGTAAATTACACTTTAAAATAAACACCAATAGAAATAAAAAAAAATTTAAAATTATTTCAACAAGCCTTGGTGAGCATGAGAAAGTTTTTACATTAAAAATAATAATATTGTATGGCTTTCTATTATGCCTTTTGTTTCTTTTTCATTCTTTGAAAACCTGTTATAGCACATTTTAATCTGTTTTTATCTGTTTTTATAATATTATAATTTTTTTTAATACTTGTCTCTCTTATTCCTGTTTATGTATCTGATTAGGCCAAATCACTAAACTGGTAGATCTGACTCTATGGGATAGTGGCGTAATTAAAATGAGATCTAGACCTTTTATTAGTATTGTGCTATATAAATAAACTTGCCTTGCCTAATATTGCATTTTCACTAAATATGTAGTTTATTGTACGATAATATAATGACAAAATTACAAGCAATGACAATCCTGTCCAAGCAAATAACAGATTTGAATAAAAATACTAAATATATAATTTTAAGTTTGAAACAATGAATGATTTGAAGAAATGTTTAATTCTATTACATCCCAGATAAAAAAAACTTTAATTTTACAATTGCAAAGAGATTTTAAAGCAATCGAGAAAACATCCACATCTTGTTGATGCCCACTTAATGTTGTTATTTTCAGGTAAACCCGATCAATTACACCAGTAATGTGATTTCCCCAGTGCCATTTTAATACCAGCTGTTGATATGACACACACACACAAAAAATTATTTTCTTAGTCTTTACGGAGGTTTCCAGTAGGCATCGGTTACATCTTCTAGAGCAGAGGGAAGGAAAGTTTCTTCAAAATCTTGACCCCAAACGTGAGATAAGTAAAGATATTTCCGCCAAAGGAGCATAATGCTCATCCTCTAACCCGTGAGGAAGGCACTCCATTTGGAAAAGAGGTGGTGAGGTCACGTCTACCTGTCTTCTTCATCAGAAACCCTACGTCTGTTTCACACAGCACTCTTTCTGTAACTATTTCCTTTACTCCGTTACGCTCTTTGTGTCAAACCACATCTTCCTGCAACGGTGACGTATAGGCTTAAAGGGGCCCATCAGAGGTGCATGAACAGATACTACTACACACTGATTCAAAGGCAGATATGATGTCTTCTAGCCTTTGCACTGAATGGTAGTACTGAGCTGTAGACAGCGTCAGACATCACAGTTAAGCTGTATTACTTATTCTCACCCCCAGGGGTAAAAATAGATTAAATAATAAAGATATTAAGTGCTTTTAAATAGTTTTTTTTCTGTAGAAGAAAACATTTTTATGTCATTTGACTTTTTAAAATGAATGTCAGAATATGTTTTGTAACTCCTAAATGTAATAAAAGTTCTGCCTATATGTATAAGCCTGAGTATTATATCACTGTTTTGGTCAATTCCTCTATTTATAGCGCAGATACTATAGTTACTTTGAGTGTCTCTATCTGTAAAGTATTCCTTTACAGGAAAAATCACTGGTTTCCCCAAAACATTATGTAACTCTTTTGGCGATGGGGATTCAAAAGAGGAAGGCGACTTTGGTTAAATCAGCATGGAAATTCCACTGGCCGAAACCTCGAGAGGATCATTCCTTTTCTTATCACTCTTCTTGTTTTTTTCTCCTTTCCAGTTCATGATCTCCATTTCTCAGCCTGATTTACAGCTCACTATCTCAAAAAAATAATGGACTGCTGCTTATCGGCCAACATACAATGGTCATATTAAATGTCTCAGTGTGAAGAAAGATATGATAAAATGCTCTATCTGAAAATACGCTAGTCAAAAATTTGGGTTAAAACAATGACAGACTTTGACAGATATACAAATTTATAAGGTCATGTAATAACAGCTCACAATGAATCATTTATTTACATTGTGTAGGAGATACATGAGTAAGTTCATGAAGCAATGGGTTATCAGGGTAAAATCATTATCATAAATGACCACAACCATACTAGGGTTACAGTGGTTATAAATATATAAAGCCTTTACATCATAAAACTGTGTAACACTTTCCATTGCATCTCTATTGGAGCCACAATGATCAGACATTTTAGTAGATATGTCTTATAGTAGACAGACACAAATGTCTGTTGAATGTTTTTTTATGTTTTTGTTTTAGAATTGTTTGTTAAAAATGAGATTACAAATAAGAGGTCATAATCCTAACCTATTTTTATTAAAGCAAATGTTCATTTATAAGCTATGGACTTTGTCACTAGTAGGTTATCAATCAATGCACTTAGATGTTTAAGATATCAAAACTAGTTAAAAAGTGATGTTAACATGTTTGAGAGATGTTAAAAACATTTTAATATAACTCCTGCTCTCCATAACTCTCATTGTGGTGAAACTTGATAGTTTTATAGTTTACACTTGATTTGTTTTGTTAATATATTATTAATATTAAACGGTAGCCCAGTTTTAAGTCATATCCATTTAGGGTATGAATGTTATCACAATGTTTAAGAGATGTTGGAAAAGAGATAGCAGTTTGTCTCCTTACAAAACTTACAATGAATTAGATTTTTAAACTAAAATGAACCGATTAGTGAGACTACGTCATACTGACGATGGAGAGACATTGAAGATGTGTTTCCCCTCATGGTAGAAAATCTCAAATACTAGCAGGTCTACTTTTCTTATCAAATGCAATCATGGTCACATGAAACTATAGGGGACATTCTACTAGAAACATACTTTTTTACTTATAAAAAATGTGACAGAACCTGACTTAAGCTTGTCGTCCTCAAAAAAAAAAAACAATAAGATGTCACTTCTGAGTTATAGCCTTAAACGTGTATTGCACGCATTTTATGTTAAATTTAATGCATATGTGACAGAAACATGGGGACAAATGTACTGTAGAACCTAATAAGTTGAGGTAACTCAAATCATTTAAGGAAACAGATTGCAACAAACCATTTAAGTTTAAAAACTAATCCTAATGAGTACTGTGAACTTAATCCACTTAAGTAAATGAAGCAATTTGAGCACAGTAAAAGCCAATAAATTAAGGCAACTCAAACCGTTTGAGGAAACCGATTGCTACAAACCATTTGAGCTACTAAACTAATCTATATGAGTATAATGAACTTACTCCATTTAAGTTGAAGTAATCACATATTTAATTAACTCATTACCTTCAAAACTGAGTTCAAAACTCTTTTGAAATGATTAGAATTAACTTTCATTCAAGTTTGAGTTATAACTATACATTTCATTTGATAAAGTTGACTGTTGGGTTTTACAGTGTATAAAATGTATTTGTATTATATATTTGTAGTATTTATTTGTAGAATTTATTTAAAATTTCATGTTTTAATAAATTGATGTGAATGATGACAACTTGCTATTTTTGAAGTTTTCCCCCCTGAATAACAATTTTAGCATAACAAAACTATTAAAGCTGCAGATTCAACTTAGCTAAGGACAAGGACAATGACAGAGTTTGTACAGTGTAAAGTATGAGAATCAAATGAATGACACTATTCCTTTATAGAACAACAGAAATTAACCATCAGTCCATTTTAAAAATGTTTGGCATGAAATGATTTTGATTCACTGTATTTATGTTTTTATTTCAGGGACAAATACTGTACGTTTCTGGTAGAATGCCCCATAGGCTACCTACACATAATTGTCGCTTTGAATGACCGAAACTTAAACAGTAATCGATTGGGATACCCTCGCACCTCTAGACGGAAAACCCTGACCAGTGAGTCACGCGCGCGTGGGAGTCTCGTGGGGATTCCGTAGCGCTCTGATAGACACACACACACGCGCGCGCGCGCACACAGTAGCCTACATCTATTTACTACTAGCTGAAAATGTTAGGCGATAGTTTATTCCAACGATCTTTATCTATTCCACAAGGCATTTTTTTCCACTCAAAAATGGCAACATTTATAGTTTAATTTTATTTTCATTACAGTCTCGTACTCTGTCTACTTAAAAAACGACCCACACCCATTAAAGAGGAAGCGAAAGTCAGGGAGGAGTAATTTCTCGAGGGGGGTTGTCCAAAAAGCTGTTCAAATGAAATCGGTCACTTACAGCGCTATGTTGTTGGGGAATCCTTTATTCAAATGAGCTCATTCTATTTTAAACCGACACACATTGCTGAACTTACGTCATAAAATATATCTTAAACAGCAAAATAAAACGTATAATCCATTCAAAACTTTGTTAAGACCATACATGATATTTAATAACTTACGCCTTGTTAAATGACTTAGTTAACGCTTATCGGTTTAACATAGAAATAGGTCGACAAACTTGCCTTCAGTCTCATTCGTTGAAAAACTAGGCAAGTTAAATTTCACTCTAACGTATTATTTAATAGACGTAAACCAGGCTGTACGACATAACATAATTTTGTTAAACATTATTCTTAGTAAGTTTACACAGGTAGAAAACTCAGTTTTATGTAATACCTAACTGCAAGTAGCCTTTGTTTAGTGTAATCTAGTTATTTTCTTTTGTCTCTTTATTAACCACTTCATAAAATCAACACTTAGGTCCTGTTATGCAAGTCATGTCAAATTATCCATCACATTTTTGTCGTAAAGATCGTGAAAATAAATAAAAAGTTGTCTTACATTTCTGAAAGTGCATGTCAGAATCCCTTTTGCTGTCTATGATTATCGGCTCCCACGCCAGGTCAAATGAATGATGTGAGCCCCAAAGCAGCCTCTGATAAATGTCAACTACCGGAGTCACTGGCACGTTGTACTATGTACACAGAGAGCACGTTTCTCTGTGCACGCCCTCCGTGTGACGTACCGTCCAATGCTAAAGCCCAATTGGAGGGCGGTGGATTATTAATTTTCCGGTAATGGCAAAGGAAAACAGAAGAGTGTTTGATGCTCTTCCATCAGGCTTAAAATGTCTACATCAAATGTGAGTAGGCTAAGTAGACAACGGGGCGTCTTAAACATGATGTTACATTTAATGGAGTTAATAAGTTATGAAACTACTTTATTATGAATTAGAGAACAGCTTTTTTTCCTTCTAAAACTTGGCAATATCCATTTCAGTATGTTAAGTGGAAATATGCAAGGTGGTATAAAAGTGTGGTATGGCCAGTTTATGTAAAAAGACGTTTTTAGAACTCTCTTTTAATTTAAAGACATTTGTTGTTTTTAAATGTATTAAAAATAAAAATAGTTTGACAACAAGCAGAATATGTTTATGGGCCAGTGACATCACCACACTGAAATGGTCTATCTATTTTCCAACAATAAAACAACAACAACAACATAGTTTTATCAAAATAAACACTCAATAAAATACCAATCAGAAAAAAAAGAATAATTCATATGTAGAAAAAAAATCTTAATAGGCATTTTTAGAACATTTGATTACTCATTCATGTATATATTTTCAGTCCAGTAACCTGCAGTATAAGCACAGGCTAAAATAATTCATTTTTACACAAATATACCTTGTATATCTTTATGCATATGCTCTGTACTTTTTTAAACCCCAGTTTCTGTTACTTTAAGATCTGCATGTTTCTTCCTCTTTCTCCACCCACTCACTTTCATCCTCTCTGCAGTAGAAAGGTTCCCTTTAAATGTCGAAGTAGCTCAGTCACGGTTATTTGGTGTGTAATGAGAAAAGGAGTGTTATTTACTTTACTCCATCTTAAGTGTATTTTGAAGTAGCTCTTTAAAATCTGGAGAGATGTGTCTGTTTGGCAAGGCTCTGTGCTTTTGATCTACAAGAGCAAGCTTGAGAACCCTCCAAGCCAGAGTGTAAACAACATCATGTCAGCATGAGAATTACAGGTTATATTTGTTGGTGGACGTAAGTTCCCCTTTTCCTAATAAGGAACAGGATTTTAAGAAGGCTATTAGACTGAGGCAGGTCATGGATGCAGTGAACAATTTTGTCTGGGTGGAGAAATTGCCCCATCTAGTGAACAAATATATTACTTACACGCATGACATTTCATTCCATTTACAAAAAACAACATCTGTATGTTTAAAGTGTGTATGTGTGTGTGTGTGTGTGTGTGTGTGTGTGTGTGTGTATATATATATATATATATATAGTTATATGTCAGAATAGATAATAGTTTTATTTTTCAAAATTTCTAATTGTATTTCTTTTAAATTTAAAGCTAATTTATATTTATATTCTGTTTAAACCATTGGATTGCATAATACCAGTTTAATTAAGAGATTTACCCAGATTTTCAATCACAACAATTGAAAACCTTTTTGTTATGCTGACTAACTTTCAATTTCTGAGGGAAAATGCTTTAATTGACAATTTTTTTATTTGATATTTCTAAGAAATTCTATCAGACCATTGTAGATCAAAACTAAAATGAATGCTTTATTCAAACAAATACCAAGTAAATTCAGTAAATCTGGAGAATTTTAAAGTGGTCCTTTAATTTTTTCCATGTAGTTATTTAAATTCAATAGTATTGAATAGTAATGTGTTTTTACTAACAGCAATTGTGTGAATTTAAAGTGATAACTCAAAGTTTTTAAACTCTTGATTTTAATATGCTTACAACATTTAACTTTAATAATCCTTCTTCTTTAAAAAAAAAAAAATCAATTTCTAAACCAAAAGATCTTGGTGGTCTCACCTTACCCAATCTCCAGCTTTATTATTGGGCTGCTCAACTCAAAATCCTAAGCTGGGTTGTGAATAGGCAGGACGCTTTGTGAATTGATTTTGAATCTTTATTTTGTCATCTAAGAATTTTAGATTCCCTGTGTTTTATTGATAATTTAATAAAATCTCTTACTGAAGATATGATTGTCTATAATACATTACTTATTTGTTATGATGTGGGGAAACATTTATATATGCCCCAACTTAGACTCAGAATATCCGTGACTAAGACCTCAAACCTCTGTGTACAACTCTTAACCAGAAATGTATATTACTAAAATGGTCTACTTCTCAAATTCCAACAATTTCTGTGTGGATTTCTTTCCTCCTTTAGAAAAGGTACTTATGACCTCAATCACAAAACATGACAAATTCGGGAGACTTTAGGATACTCTCCAATTCTTTCTACACAAACTCAGATTTTTATTTTTCTCTTTTGTTTTGTTAAACAGATACATTTATGCAATTTATTTAATTGGCAGCGTTTTTTTTATTGTCTGATTGTCTTTGTTTTTTGTACTATTTAAAAATCCTTAATAAAACAAAATCAATTTCTTTCTGTCACTGTCAGAGTGACACCATCACGATCACTTCCCTACCACTCTTCATCTTTGACACATATTAGTCATAGACAGTATATTAAAGGAAATGGAACCAATTAGCAGGTTGCATTATTTCACCATTAATGACTAAGTAACTCCTTTAATTATACCATTATTCAGGCTGTTACAATTGTTGAGCTATATTTACTGGCAGAAATAGGCAAATATGACAGGCAATCAGAGATGTGTCGAAGTTTTTGTCTGCCACCTTTTATGTGACAGACAAAATGACATGATGTTTTCCATGTTGTCAAGCAGGCTACAGGCTAGTTAAGGGTCAATAGATGTCATTTTTCCTTTAACATTTTAAAGCATTTGACAGGTACTTTAACACCAAGGTTCTTTATCTGTAACAGTGTTTGGAGAGACACACAATAAAACATATTTTAAAACAGACGAATCATCAGTAAACACCTATACACATATGCTGACAAAGGTATCCTATAGGAATCCACATCAAATTGTTCACAAAAGTGATTTTATATATTAAAAATAATATCATATGTCTACTTTATTGTTTCAAATAGCTATTATATTAAAGAAAATACAATTTTAATGAAGTCAAATAATGTTCATAGTCATTTAGAACAGGGGTTCCCAAACTTTTTAGCCCGCAACCCCCAAAGTAACAATGCTAGTGACTTAGGAAACACTTTATTTTGATTGTCCACTTAAGTATTAGTAGACTGTCAGCTTAATATCTGTTAATACTGCTCCTTCAACAGACATTTAACTGACTATAAGAAACTTTGCAAGTACGTGTCAACTTACTTAAATATATAAATTAGCACACAAAGGCGCACACACACCAATACCCCTAAGTCTGTTCATTATTTAATTTTGAAGAATGTCACTCTGAGACCATCCTTCATGTTCAGTTGTGGCCTGTATTTATTTTTGATGTATGTGAGTGCCGTAAAGGTGTCAAAAAGTTTAACCTGGTGCCATAAAAATCAATGTGTTGTGTCTTTATTATAAAGCAATCACCCCTGAAAGGCTGATGGCTTTTTATTTGCATGTTGTTTTATAATGTAACTGTTAAATACTACTTTTTTCTTCTGTATGTTATGGATAAGATATGGTCATTCTAATATTTTAATAAAATGAATTAGATTTTTTTTGAAAATCACCAAGCAACTCCCCGTGGGGATTTAGAGTATGTTTATGTAAAAGACAACAGCCTTAATATATCTAACAGACTAAAATAAATTAATGTTTACACAATGAAATGTATTATATTTTATTTTATTAAAACCTTCTGCTGAATTAAATTAAAATTAATTTGTATTTTGAGGAACTTGTCAAATTATGACCTTTTTTGGTAGGCCTACGCGTTACAGCAAATGACATATTGGTTTCTTTTGTACAACAACAACAAAGTAATAAACATAGCCTGTACTATTTATAATTAAATGATTTAAAAAGGCACATTAACTATAATATTAGTTATTAAACTGTTTTTTTCACAAAGGCGTTGTATTTGCATGTTTGTGTTTTTCTAGCCAGTTCGAGAAGTTCTGCGATTTTATAAATAATTTAGAATAATTCCACACTTAACTCTGTCTCTGAGAGACTGTTTGTTCTGATATTTTACTAGGCTATATATAGTCGACAAATATGGTTGCTAAGCTATATGGCAGTAAGGTATAGAAATGGCTAAAAATAAGAAGCTCTGAATGCAGTCACATGGTTCATATCCCGGAAATACACTGCTGTGGCTGGGGGAAGATGGCGTTATGAGCGGCTCCAGACAGAGTAACAAAAAGTAGGGCAATAGACTCAAGAATTAACTATTAACCAGCGTTTAAGCTTCACAAAAGGACAACAAAGCCCAGCCTTACATAAGTCATAAATGTATATCAATATAGCCGCTCGCTGAATTATGTGAGGGCTCGCCACAGATGGACAAAGACAGACTCGCAGTGAGTATATGCCAAAATAAACACGAGAAAGTAGCCTTAAAAGGGGCGTGTAGCGCGTTTCGCGGTTTGGAGAAACACTGATGAGGAGGGGAAAAATGCAGACGGAAGCTTATATTGGCGTGCATCATGTGTTCGATAGCAGTGCGATGCGGATCGATGACAGTGTTTTGATATTTAGTATGTATCGCTTGATGCACGCTGAACGCTTGCATCGTATACTATTACGCGTATCTGAAGGTGTCTTATTCCGCTTTATTTTATGACCCAATTTTCCAGTGCTTTGTTGGCTATTTGTTTGCTCTTTTTGAATCCAGTCAGCACACCATGAATGTGCATATGCAACAATGTGATACTGATGTATTACATATTATATTGCTATTTTTTAGTCTGTTGTTTTGTATTAAACACCGTTGCGAAAACCCCATATAGCCTAGATCAGGGATGCCCAAACTCGGTTCTGCAGAGTTTAGCTCCAACTTGCCTCATCATCACACCTGCCAGGATGTTTCTAGCAAGCCCAGTAAGACCTTGATTACTGGGCTTAGGTTTGTCCGTTTGGGGCTAGAGGTAAACAATGCAGGACTTACCTGGACATACAAAGGGTTTGGGTACCCCTTGACTAAATTAGATATTTGATAGATGGGAAAATGGGAAAATTACATAACACAATTTTATGTTTGGATTTTACCCAAATAAAATGTCATGCTGTATATGCAATGTTCAAAATTTATCAGCTATAATGTTATATACTGTATACGTTATTTGCTCTGTAACCTCAGCATAACTGACACACACATACACACACACACACACACACACACGCACACACACGCACACACACACACACACACACATATATATATATATATATATATATATATATATATATATATATATATATATATATATATATATATATATATATATATATATATATATTTTTTTTTTTAGAAAAGTAGTTGGTAAAAAATTTAAAATAAATAGATTGAGTCTGTGAGACCAAATGGAAATCCTCATGTATTGCTGATTCAGGTACTCAAAATGTAGTTACTACAAAAACGTGAGTTTGTCTGTAAAAGCTGGAAATCTTTCCTTTGTACTATTTCCAATTAAATAAAATTTATTTAAAAAAATGCATTATACTATTTTGGATTTGGGGTTGTATTATATCATATTACAATTTTTACAGTTATATTAGTTTGTACAATTTGTCACCAAGGACCACAAAACCATGTATGAGTGTCAGTATAGTGATATTGGCTGAGATATTACTATTAAAAAAAATCTTTAACCTAAGGGTTTAAAAAAAAAAATACTGAGAAAATTGCCTTTGAATTTGTATAAATGAAGTGCTTAGCAATGCACTATACTTATAAAAATAGTTTTGATATACTGTATGTAAAGTAGGAAATTTACAAAAATGTCTTCATGTAACATGATCTTTCAGTAATATTCTAATGATTTTTTCCCATTCGATAATAAAAATGGATAATTTTGGCCAATACATTGTCTTTTTGGAAATTGTCAAAACATATCCCTGTGGTTTTGTGGTCCAGGGTCACATTTATATGGTGGCCGAGAAAGCTTAATGTTCTTCGATTTTAGAAAACACATGCAATTGCTAAAAACGGCAGCAAATTAAGATCTTCATCCACTGTACAACACACATGCTGCAGATCCTTACAATGCATACACATTAAAAAACGTGCTGTATTTTCACACAGCGCAAACAATTTACGAAAACGCACTGCATTTTTTTTTTTTTTACAATACTTTCAAATCGCACAAAACACAACGAAAACGTTTCAAGAGGACCCTAAAACGTGACAGACCCGGCTATTTAGGTTATAGTTATTTAGGCTAATAAAAAACAAAAGACAATGGAATCAGGATGTTAAAATAAACAAACAAAAGATCACCTTTCAAAGATCACCCACAACTTTACTGAGCACTATTTACGGCACAGTGGCTTCCGTCATGTTTTTGGGTCCCCTTGAAAAATTTCTATTGTGTTCAAATGTTTTTGCAAATGTTGTGAGAAAATGCAGCCTGTTTTATTAACTTGTTTGTGTTGTGAGAAAATGCAGTGCGCTTTATTAATTTGTTTGCATTGTGCAAAAATACAGTGCGTTTGAATAATTTGTTTGCGTTGTGAGAAAATGCTGTGTATTTTTAATGTGTGTGCGTTGTGAGGATTTGCAACATGTATGCTGTCAAATGAAGATCTTTTCTTAATTTGCTGGCGTATTTTGTAATTGCACATGTTTTCTTAAATTGAAGCACATTTAGCCCTTTCGGCCACCATACATTTAATAAAATTGCACTATAAAAGAAATAGTATGTACTGTTATTCTATCTACAACTAATAATAATTAATGATTTATTACTTTACTTAATGCAGGCTGGTCCATGCTCATGGCTGGATATGCATCATTTTATTGGTGACCTTATGGCAGCCAGTGCTACAGTCACTGGTCATCCAATGGCAGAGCGACGTACTGAGGAGACACTAAGTTCTTGGCCCAAAGTCCCTCATCCTCCTCAGTCCATCCCATCGAGACAGAACCCTGTGAAAAATGCTGTTCGGTTTGGTGTGCAGTCTGAGGAAAGGGAGCCCAGACATAATGAAAGCCATGGTGGGTATATATTACAATAGACTACAATTATAGTGCTATAATTACACTTTAACTTTGTGGCATATTATTGGGAAACATGCTGAATTGATTGATTTCAGATACTTTGTTGAGACATTTACATATGTCATTAACTGGCTTAAGCAGCCTGTTACCAAATGCTAAGACCATTACATATTTCAACAGGACAGATACAGCTGATCAAAACTGCATTTATGTTTTTAATATACATTATAAATACATTATTCTTGCTATAAAAGTTGCTTTCAGAGGCATTCTCACGCAGATCTGGAGCAGCATAAATCTGATACGTTCATTTGTCCTAACTATCTATTAAAAAGAGATTAAAACATTATGGGAGTCAGCTGGCTGTTATTATGAAATAAACCCAGACAGGGTGAATAGGACTGTTTGATATGAAACAAAGGTTTCCTAAAAGTGGATGAGCAGATATTTTACCCTGGAAAAAGCCATTATTCAGAAACAGTTTACATTTGAGGTTTGAAAAGGTGATTTTACAATGTTTAAAATATGGATATGATACTAAGAGCTTGGATTTTTCTGTATATCCAATTGGAATTTGATTATAGCTGGAAAAGGGTGCCCAAACTTTTTCGTATGAAGGGCCAAAACAAAATATAATTGAGAGCCACGGGCCGAAGATGAACTACACCAAACTATTTTACATTAACGTTAGCATGGGTAATTCGCTAATTTATTTCATAATATTAAAAAATAATCACCTCTTTAAATCGTATATACTAATACATTATAACTTTTTCAATTATAGCTTATTGCAATAAAACCTAAACAGTCACATTTATAACACAGTGGAGTTCTAAATACACTGGTCAAGCAGAATCTGACCTTGTCTTGATTTGCTCACCAAAGTCTCTGCATTGACCTCTATTCATCAGGTGAAGGTATGTACATTTTAAACTAAATTACAGCATTTAAATGTAAACATTTAATTTCAGTTTAAGTCGCTTAAAATTAAAACACACAAATGAAAGTTTACATTTAAAATTTGAAATGAAAATCTCGAAAACATTGCCACCATTCTCCCTCTCCTTTCAGATAGTGGGCCTAATCAAAGATTTCCATGGGCCAACTTTGGCCCACGGGCCCTAGCTGGGGCATCTCTGATTTAGAAAGTAGTGTATGAACAACAAAAATAACATAGATGAAACCAGATTTTTTTTAATTGATTTCAGAAATTCAGTCTACATTCATACGTGTTTTGAATTTCCATTCAAATGGTATTTTGCATTTCTGTCTGACCACACTGACTGGATTTATTGCCTGTAAACTTTCTCATGCAAAGTGAAACGTAGACTTGTCTGACATTGTTTTAAAAAACACACTCATTACAAAAACAAGGTTGTTTTGCAAAGTGTGGGTGAAGCAGAAATAAACAATATTTTGTTCGTCAGTTTGGTCTGCACTCCTCTTCCTGTACTGAGACCATTAAAGATAGCAGCAAGCCACAGAAACAATGCAGATACATTGTAAAGCGAATAATGATCATCACAAGATAAACAAATAATATCTGAAGAGTTACTCTGTGTGTACAGCTGCATTTTGCCCAACACTGAACATTCTTCAACTCCCATGCGCTGGGATTAAAAAGTCCTATTGAAAAATAATTGCTAAAATATATTTTGATAAAAACTATTGGTGGTCAAATGACCTAAAGCTGGTTTTCCACTGTGCAGTGCGGTTTGGCATGATCATTTCAGTTCAGTTTTTCTGAGTTTGGTTTGCATTTCCACTGCAGTTTAGTACCACTTAAAGTGGGTGGGATTATTGCTATCATTGCACTGCTTTTACTTCTATGACTTTATGAAAAATTTTATAATTCTGGGTCATCCCATTTGTGTGTCTGAATTCGCTTCTCGGCTGTATGCTATGCTACACCGATGCTGCCATTTCACGTGTCTTCCTTGTGAAGGTTAAAATCATGCAAACCAGTAGTTCAGCAATGACTGCTCCTGGCTATATTTAAATATTTTGGTTCGTGTCATAAATCCAACGATGCTAGTACTGACAATTCTCACAAACCAGTCAGTGATCAGCAGTGTGTACATAATACATTTTGGTTATGGTATAGGCTGATTTATACTTCTGCGTCAAGTGCACGCGTATGGTCTGATGTAGCCTTTGCGGAGTCACATAGCCCTCACTGTGGCTGATGCTGACTCTGATGTGCACCTCTCAAAAAATGTAACTACATGTCGCAAGTCACAACGACACGTAGTGCAAGCTCTGTGATTGGTCGGATTGGTAGCTGTGCCGAGAGTGGGCGATGCTGAGAGCCGTGAGCCTGATGGAGCGAGTGTTTACAAGTATCGAATCTCGTGAAGGAGCTCCAGATGTTTTGTGTTTACCTTATGATTACAGTTGTTGCATGTTCGCCGGTTCCTGCCTCTGAATGAGGGAGTTTTATCTAGTTCAAGTTTATTTATAAAGCACATTTAAAAGTACTCACAAGACTGACCAAAGTGCTGCACATAAGACAAGGTAAAAATATAAAAAGACAGAATATAAAAGCACAAAAATAAGGCAAGAGAAACGTCTGTAAAAAAATTTGTGGTAGAACGAACTATTAAAATAATCTTAAAAAGCCAAGCTAAAAAGGTACGTTTTAAGAAGTGATTTAAAAATGGATAATGATGGAGCCATTCTAATCTCAAGGGGCAAAGTGTTCCACAACCGAGGACCTGCCACTGAGAAAGCTCTGTCCCCTCTATGTTTCAGCCTAGACTGTGGAACTGAAATAAGATTCTGCTCAATTGACCTAAGAGATCTCACAGAAGTGCAAAGATGAAGCAGCTCTGAGAGATAGGATGGGGCTAGATTATGGAGGGATTTATAAACCAGTAAAACCACTTTAAAATCAATTCTGAATTGCACAGGCAGCCAATGAAGGCCTCTTAGAGGGGTAATGTGTTCATATTTTCTGCTTTTACAAATAAATAAATAAATTTAAATCATAATCTACTTGTACATTTAAGGTAGCGTTCAGACAAAAACAAAACACTCGCAAAAGTAACTTGATACAGAGGAACATAACATAACCAACTCCCAGCTTGCGCATCGGATGTGTTATTGCAGAGCAACACAATCAGAACGCAGAAGTATAAATGCATGACTATGCACAAGGCATGCACCTACACTCTCAGAAATAAAGGTATGCAAGCTGTCACTGGGGTGGTTCATTTTCAAAAGATATAAATTTGTACCTAAATGGTCCATATGAATACCCCAAAGGTACATATTAGTACCTAAAAAGTACAAGTGACACCTCGCAAACCTTGTGTTTCTGAGAGTGTATGGTAACTACAATCGCTCAACGCAAAAGTATAAACCAGCCTTAAACCTCACCAGATCTCGTTCTAAAAAAAAAAACAGTTATTATGTATAGAATACCGGGGAAAAGCTGCACCAAACCAAACTGTATACCAGGGGTCACCAATCTCGGTCGTGGAGGGCCGGTGTCCCTGCAGGGTTTAGCTCCAACTTGCTTCAACACACCTGCCTGGGTTATTCGAGAATACCAACTAAGAGCTTGATTAGCTTGATCAGGTGTGTTTGATTAGGGCTGGAGCTAAATCTGCAGGACACCGGCCCTCCAGGAACAAGTTTGGTGACCACTGCTGTATACCATAACATGCAGTAGAAAAGTGCCTTTAGATAGGATATTTCTGAAATGTAGGCCGTGAAGGACATGTTCTTCTGGATAATGTCCACTTGTCACTTCCCAGTCAAATCATAAATTAGATTAATTTTAAAGTAAATTTTTTCACTTCTTTTTTACTACTACTCTGATTCATTGACTCCTTTTGTGCATTCTCCCTCTTTTGCAGCTCACCGACGCACCTGCACATGTCCAGGCTGCCCTCTTTCCTCAACTCCCTCTAGTTCCTCATTTCAGACCCTGAAACCCAAAGCCAGCTCGGCCTCACAGATCCAACCACCTTCATCCACACAGTCCACCCCACTGCAACAGGCCAAAGAGCCCAGCACTGCCCCGGTCAGCCTGGGCTTGTGTCTAGGTTTGGGTCTCTCTCTGGATGAAGAAAACACCGGTTCAAGCAGCACATCTCGTCCCCCCCAGCAAGAGGACAAAGGCACCAGCACTCATAGCCCAATCCCCCAGTCAAATCCAGAGTCCCCAGGTGTTTCACCTGCTCAAGCATTTCCATGTGTATGCTGCCATCGTGGGTTTCAAACTTGTAGCCAACTTTTATCTCAACAAAAGGACCCAGAGTCACAAATTGCCCACCACTACTACCATCACCACCATCATCACTGTCCGCTCAGCAGCTGCACGTCATGTACACACCCTTCATTCCCTTGCCTGTCCTGCCAGCGCACCTTCCCCACATGTGCCCAACTCCTGCGCCATGAGCAGGGTCATGCGCAGCAGGATGGCCTGCAGCAGCTCTCATGCATGCACTGCAATGCCTCCTTTCCACGTCCGTCACAGCTGCTGCAACATCAGCGCACTCAGCACGCAACTAAAGCGGGTGGCTTTCTGTGTGCTGAATGCGGCCGTGCGTTCAATTCACACAGCAATCTGCGCATCCACCTCAACGTGCACACTGGTGCCCGGCCATACATCTGTACCGACTGCGGAAAGAGCTTCAGCCAATCTGGCGCCCTTAAGATTCATCGCAGAATTCACACCGGAGAGAGGCCGTACACCTGCTCATACTGCGGGAGGGGATTCCCTCACCTGGCTGGGGTGAGAGCTCATCAGCGCATTCACACTGGTGAGAAACCGTACATCTGCGGTCAATGTGGAAAGTGCTTCACTCAATCTGGAGCTCTGAAGATCCACACTCGCATCCACACCGGGGAGAGACCTTTCGTGTGTGGCCTCTGTGGGAAGAGCTTTTCCAACCGCTCCGGCATCCGCTTTCATCATCGCACGGTTCATGGCATCGTAATGGAGCCCAACTCTGTGGGCAGGCCTAGCCTGGCTGCTTCTGCTTCATCCCAAGTTTCAGACATCCAAAGAGTTCAAGTCTCCGCTGTCAACCAGATTAATTTTCGGCAAATGGAAGAAAGGAATTTGCCAAGTAAAGAGTTGGTTCAGCCCAGTAAAGAGCAGTTAAGTGGGAATGCGGACAAATTGGCCCTTCCGTATGCCTGTGAGGATTGTGGTCAGCGCTTTCCAGATGCTCCTTCTAGAAACAGACACCAGACGCTGCAACACTACTCTCTGGAGGAGCAAGAGAAAGAAGACACTGGCTCTAGTAAAACTAACGATTAAACAAAACTGCTCACATTTTTTGAGTATTCAAAATAGAGGAATTAACGAAGAAGTAATGTATTATTTTGTTATCTTTTAAGTCAGATTTTGAGCTTATGCGAAGCTGAACCAAGTCCAACAAGTGATTTCTATCCCTTCTCCACTTTTTATCATATAAGGAATTATTTTTCCATGTTCACTTCACTGTACTTCCAATCTCAACAGTCGTTACCGAGCACCATTTATTTATAGTAGAGATTTAAGCTAAGCTTAAAAACTACAATCTCTGGACTTATAGTGTCCCTGACTGAAATTTAACGATTCATAAAAGATGAATCCTTGTCTGGCCATCTGAAATATCGGTACGAAGATATAGCTTGGGACCATGAATTTCCTGTGGGATCACAGAAGTATATCGATGCCATTTGCTGTTATCTTTTGGAGTCTAATAGACCGCCTGAACCCATAAACTGTGACGTATGACGTCAGACTTGATAAACAAGTTTTTTGTTTTGGTCATATCATATTCACTTGGCTGTGATTTGTGCCTCTAAAATCAAATTGTGATGGCCTGTAATTGTGGAACTGCACCTTAAACTTTAGTAGCTTTGCTAATCAGTATAAATGTATTTGATCTTATGTTACAAAACTAGCTCTAATTTTTCCACATCAGACAGAAAGGTGACCAGAAAGGTCACTGCAAAGCATTTAAATCACTGAAACCGTTCCACCAGCATGATTAAATGTGCAGAGGAATCCATATGGGAATTGGATTGTAACGGAATGTTTTAAATGCCACACATGCTAATTTACAACCTTTTGGTCTGATAGTGGAAAGTGCTTTGTTTTTAATTTTAGCACATCATATTTATGTAAATGGAAGTTTTTAAAGCTTTTAGCTTTAAATATTTATTTTAATGTTCAAATGAACCTCTAAGGTTGCTTTGATGATGAAAACATGAGGGAGAAGTTAGGCAGAAAACAGTTCTCTATTGTGCATTGGCTGAAATAATGTAATAGTGCCTTTCTTAATGGGAATCTTACAAAGCACATGCAATCAAAGGCAAATATTTCTATTCTGCTCTTAAATTCAACAATTCGGGATGGGCATCAGCTGCTAGAATTGTTGAGTAAATGTGGTTTTAAATTAAATTTATGTTCGTACCATATTTAAAGGCATATTGACATCATTAAGACATGTACCTGCCAGGTGTATATATGCCCTCTGCAGTGACTGAAAATACTTAAGACTCCATGAAGTGAGCGGGCTGCCATTTTCACAACTGGCCAAAGGTTTGTAGTTAAAGATATCTGTAAGTACCTCTGTAATATTACTCATAATTAAAATTTGGTAAACTGTTGAGGTGAAAATAGTGTTTATTATTTTGTGTGTCTAATTTGTTTCATAGCATAATGTTTTTTTGTATGTGAATGCTCTTTATTTGATATTGATTGTGGTTGGCCAATTACAAAAGGAAGTGATTGCAGCTTCAAAACCCAGAACACCAGATTATTTTTATTTTAGTCCCAATTAAAATATATTTTGTTCCCTCTTTCAACAAAAATAAACGGTTATGTATCTTTATTTGTGTCCGCAGTGACATCGGTCTGGTTTAGGCTTACTTGTACATTTTGATTTTTAGGCCAGAATCTTTACACTAGGGTTAAATATTTTCAAACGAAACATAAAGCTTTGTCTACGGTATGCACACAACATACATAAACAAAATAAAGTGTCCTGTTGAAGCTATCTTTGCTGAGTCACACAGTCACCTGTTATTTTCAGGAACTATAAGGTCAATGAACTCTAGGGGATTTCCGTTGTATTCTACCTACATTTTTTTATTATTATTGAACTGCCTACTATCATTGTGAAAGTTATTATCATTCTTAACCACAAAAGCAGACCCAGGTCACTGTTTCTTGTCTCTCCAGTTCAGCAGCACTGACCTGACCAGCAGCAAAACCATAATCGCTCCATATCTTTTTCCATCTTGAGTTGCAACAACAAACATGCCCACCATGTGCACGTGCGGTCAAGAGATGGATAGACCTTAAAAACATTCGAAGCAAGTTATTTTTGCCTAATGTCACGGTTTTCATTGTTCATTGGAAATCCCACACCCACCCAGGCCATCCTCTGATAAATGAAGGCAGACAAAGAGTATGTCAATCATTCCCTATTGTAATTATTCTGTAATTGCAAAAATGGTGCCTGCCATTATTTATTTTCTAGTGTTACAAGCAGAACTGTCTCAATTTTTATGCAAAAAAACCCCCACCTTTACATTTAGCAGAAGCATTTAATAAAAGCAACTTGTGATTAGATTGTTCAACATCTAAATAGATGTTTACATGTATGTATTTATTCATTTACAAAGGCCTATTTATTGAACCTATATTGACTTTGATCCAAAATTGTACAACAATCTCAACAATTTCATATCAGATTAACGAAAGTATCAGCACCAATTTAACTTCCAATGAACCATTTCATTCCCCAAAATGTTCTTTATAGTGGGAGAAGGTTTTTAGATGATTAAAGTCTATGAAAAACATTATAAGGTAGTAGGCCTAGTTTAAGAAGTTAACTATATCTTTGGGTAAAGGTTCTTCTATGCATCACTGTAAAACCCTTTTTGGTTCTTTCTGGGACGACTATTTTCAAGAGTTTAGGTAAGAGATTCAATTAAACTATTAATTTACGGTTCAAATTTATTTGGTCTCAGCAATATAGGCCCAGTTATCATCATACTTGGGTTTAAATAATCCCTCAAATAAAAATGAGAAGAATCGCATCAGCACATTTACGTAGGCTGTTGTCAGAAATGTACTGTAGGCTAGGCCTATTCGTATATGAATTAGTAGATGAAAACGAATTAACCACTAAAAAATAACGAGAATTGCCTGGATCATAAAAAAAAAAAAAAAAACTAAACAAAAAAAAAAAAAAAACTAAAGGACGAAGTAGGATCTGCTTTGTTAGTTGTTTCAGGAGGAAAATATTGCACTGCCCTGTTGGATACACCTGAGATTCGTGGTTGGCTAATTATAGCCTTATAATTTTAACGAATATCAGCAAATATAGACCTGAAGGGAGATTCAGAATTGTATCACTTAAAAAAACAACAACTAACTTCTACGGAGTTCAATCAGGGCGCCAAGAAAACAGCAACACTCAAGAACGGTTCCCTCGCACCCTCTGAACTGAGACTGTGCTAGAAACAGGTGATGCATCACCTTCATTTGCATAAGGAGCCTTTTGTAATAATGACATATTCCGCTGTCTTGTAGAAGCACTGTAAATTTTAACGTGATACAAAACAAATGCATTTGCTACATTATAACAACTTTGTTAGAAAGCAAAAAAGAAGAAAGAGTAGCTTTGGAGGAATAAAGAAATCTTATAACGGCTCAGTGGACAGAAGCTCCGCCTTTTTCTCTGCGCACATATATTGTGTTTACAAACTTTCATTTTGTCAGAGGTCGTTTTCAAACACAGACGTCAAGATCCTTCAAAATGAGAGGCTTTATTCTCCTCGCAGTCCTGGCGATCACCTTTCTACAAAGATCCACCGGTAAATAACATTTTGTTTATGTCTTACCATTATTCACAAAACCATTATTTAATGTCTTCCACCTTTGTAAGAGTCCGGCAAGAGTGGACTTTTTACAGTTTTATAAAGTTTGTGTTGGTATTCTGTTGTTGGCTTCAGCTTAAATTAATAAAACTCACATACTCCTACACCCCAAAAATCTAAACGTTCAGAATTGCACACCTCTTAACGGAATTATTATTAATTAAATGTATTCTTCATGGGTAATCCAGAGATATTTTTGCAGTTAATCGAAAATGAAAATCTCTATTTTACAGAGTTATAACAGGCTTATGAGCAACATTTAAGCCCCAAAATATGATTTGCAGTGTATTGTATGTATAAAATATTCAGACATTACAGGTAGGCTAGGTAAAAAAGAAAAATACCAGGAATTTGCCACCTTATCTACAACACCATCCTGACCCAACCAGTTTGACAGCATTTGAGGACAGGTGTATTTGTTTGAAAGCACATTCATTACTGTTTAATAATAGTTGTTCCATTAACATAACACGTAAGATGTTGGGGAATAAAAGCGTAGCTACATTTCTGTAGGATATTTACAGTATTTGCTTAGGACTAGGAGGCACATCTGATAGCATGCAAATTGCCTTCTGTGTTTCTGTTTGTTCTTTTTATATACATGCAAATAAAGCAGCAGACCAGAAAGCTAAGACAGAATAAACAATAATGTGACAACTTTTCACTCTACTGTGCATGTTAAAAAAAAGAAAAGAAAAATTAGACAGATATGCTGTACAGTAGAGACCAAAATCATATTGAGTCTAGGAAACGTAATGTATTGTCAGCTCGGAAATCTAATGTTCCGTATTACTTTTCAAAACTTGTTTAAATTATGGGATTTGTGTGTTTTTGTAGTCTATTTTTATAGCCTGTGTCAACTCTGCAAATGCATGGGAAGAAAACAATCTTAATGAGAAATCTGTTGGGAAATGGCTGCTAAGCAAATACAAAGGAGAATCAGTGAAATATTAATACAAACTAGATGTAGCTATGCTGGGCAAAGGTGGCCTAAACCCTTTATCACACACTCTAAAGAAATTGTGCATACATTTTTCATGGTGAACATTTTTTCCTTATAACACTCTGAGTAACTTTTGCAGGTTTTTGTATTAAAATATCTGTTAAAAGGGTGGTGACTGGTAATTAAGCAATTAATTATTTCGTGATAGTTACCGCACCTAACGACGACACTGTTCAGATGTTGTACTTCAAAACATTTCCTCTCAAACCACTGTTGTGTGTGGTACAAGGTTCTTACACATCTCATTCTGTTCTGTTTTGATTTTATGTTTGCCAGTTGTAGGCTGTGAAGTAACCAAAATCATTTACAGTAGTGATATGGAACTGAAATGTGCTTATTAGGGCTGCACAATATATCATTTCGGCATTGATATCGCAATGTGCACATACGTAATAGTCACATCGCAAAGATATGCAATGTCCAGTCTGAATTAAAGTTGACCAGGAGCTAAAGAATTGTAGTTATTCGCTGTATTTATATGTAATGTACATGATTTATGCAAAAAAACAACAACAACAACAGTTCTTACTTTGAATTTTTCTCTTGTTTCTAGTTCAAATATCTACATTTCAAAGCAAAAACAAGATTATTTCACTTATCCCACTGGCAGATAATTTCTTTAAAACTTTTAATTTTCACCTATTTCTTCTGACGGTGAAAACTGAATAATATTTTTTACTTCGTCTAAGTTTTTTTTTGTTTGATATTTGGACTAGAAACAAGAATAAACAACGTAAGAATATAATTTTTTGCATTGTGATAATTAAATTTTTTTACCTGAAAAATGTTAGACACCCAGAAAGCCGTCAAATACAGCTATTTAAACTATCTTCTGAACTTGTATTCATTTTCCAATATTTATTGCAGAAAAATAAAATATCCCAATATCAGATTTTTCCAGTATCATGCAGTCCTTGAGCTAATGATCAGCCTGGAAGTACTTTTAACTGTCCGTTTATCTGAAAATAACTGAACATGTCAAATCAGAATAAAACATTCAGTAGTCTTGTAGTATAATATGAAATATGAAATATATAATATAAACAGAAACAAAAGCAGCTTAACCAAATGCAACAGTGACAATTCATAAACCCTTTACATTGTGTGCAGTATCCAATGTTTCATTTGTTATGATGCAAAGAAACATGTTTATGAGCAATGCACATGAGAATGGCTGCTACTCAAAATTGGGAGAACCAATGAAATATTAATTACTGATTATGTTGTACTCACTGTATATTTTATTTCCTGAGAGGATTTAGTTTTTTCTGTGCATTTGTTTACAGAGTAAAATCAAACTCACATTCTGTAATAAACTGCAGGTTTATTTTAGTCAATTAAATACCTTTAACTGAGTTTATCTATAATATTTAAACTTTGATTTAAACTTATAGGATCATTAAAAAGAAATGAAGAATACAGACATATCAGTTTTTATTAAATTGTATAATTTTTTATTTTTTTATATGTGCTCAATGCACACAAAAAAAAAAACAAACAAACAAAAAACATAAGGAACAAAAGGAACAAAAGGAACAAAAACAGAGTCATCTATTTTTGTAAAAGAATTCTTCAGACAATGAGCAAAAGTTGCTTACGGTATCAACACACATACTGGTCACTATTTCACCTTATGAAAAATGAGACAAAAATCTTAAATTACGGTTTATGTCATCTCATATCCTAATTAGGGAACCCCGATCAGGTTTTTTGCCCTTAAGTCCGAGTCATTTTATTTTGAGTATCTATACCGAAACCCGATCTGATACATCTATGATACGTAAAAAAGAATAAAAGATAGCGAAGAAACTGATCTAGGATGTTCCTTATTTTTTTTTTTTTAATTCACCTTATTTTAACATTCAACAACTCTATTAACAAACAGAGCACTTCAGTGAGCTAGCTTGAACCATCAAGTAATAAATAACATCAATTCTTCACTTTTGAACATTAGTGCAACAGTAAATATTAAAAAATTCTAATATAAAAAACAAATAGCACCTTAACCTAAAATACCCGGCAGGGTATCCCAAGTTTACATGCAAAAGATATAGCCGTTTTTACAGTAATTTGCTGTAATCATTCTACCTGCCGTAATTTCACAATAAAATTATGAATACAACATATTACTGTGAATTTTACAATTAAATACTGTGAAGCAATACTAATGTAATTTACTGTGAAAAATTACTGTAACTTGTTGTAAAAACCTGGAATTTTTTTTACAGTGCAATGTTGTCGTCTTCAAGTTTATAATACCCCCAGACCACAAACTCGCGTTTTCCGCTTCAAGCTGTGTCCGTGTTCTACTTTGCCAGCATTTAACCAATAGCATCTCTGAAACAAAGTGATGTCATGCCGCATGCCTTGCTGTTTCTGTGTGAAGTCAAAAAAGAGGTCTAACTCTGTGCCACCGCAAAACTATAGATGTGCTAAAAATAGAGCCCTGATCGGGAGGTAACGACGATTCTGATCGAGTCTGGAACCGCATGATCGAGCCCGATTTCTGATCACATGATCGGATCTGGACATCCCTAATCCTAACAATGACATATATATCTCAATGTAGTACCACTTCTGTAAATTCAATCAGTTAATAGTTGTATTTCGGATGAGACGTTAAACCGTTGTCTTTCGCATGAGACGTTAAACCGAGGTCCTGACTCTCTGTGGTCATTAAAAATCCCATGGCACTTCTCGTAAAAAAGAGCAGGGGTGTAACCCCGGTGTCCTGGCCAAAATCCCTCTATCGGCCCATACGATCATGACCTCCCAATCATCCCTTTCCACCGAATTGGCTCTATCACTGTCTCTCCACTCCTCCAATAGCTGGTGTGTGGTGAGCGCACTGGCGCCGTTGTCCTGTGGCTGTCGTCGCATCATCCAAGTGGATGCTGCACACTGGTGGTGGTGTGGAGACCCCCCTCCCCCCCCCCCTCATGATTGTGAAGCGCTTTGGGTGTATCGCCATACACAATAAATGCGCTATATAAATACAAATTACATTACATTACATTACATTACAGTATTGACCTCATGTAAAGGACTATTTTAAAGTATATACTGTACTCAGAAATGTACTCATTCATACGTGATCATATTTCTCTTTTTATTTAGAACCAGAAGGCAAATATTTGATTAAAAATGCTAAAATATAAAATAAATATTAATAAACTACGAAAAACTTTTCAAAAACCAATTATAATAGGTGCAACATAAAAAGTAAAAAATATTACTAAAAAAATTAAGATTGCAACTCTGTCACAGTGCGGTTTTTTAATGTTTTTGTGTGCAAACTCACAATGGTGTGTAATATTTCACTCACATAAATTATGAAAAGTATTATCATGCACAGGGTATTTTGTATAACCACTAAATAAAGGATAGAGCATTATATGAAATAAAAGACTTCCTATTCTGTCTATACAATATATGTCATATAGCCTATGAAATATTCCACCTTAATAATAGAAGCTGTTACTTTATCCCTTTAACTGCCTCACTAAGAAAAAATTTTTTTGGATTGCTTTTCTTAACTTCTAATGTCTCTAGTTAACACAGTCATGCATTTCTCTTCAACACATCCCATAATTTCTAAAATATCAGCCTCTACCAAATGGTTGATATGTTGGTTTATGGTAAAAGTACCAGAATTAATACATATAAAAAATCTAAAAAATATGAATTGTTAGACCAATTTATTTAAAAAATATATTCAAAATAAAACTTCTTTGAATACTAAATCATCTTTATCTTTTAAAGTATGCCATAAAATATTTGAAATTCTTATTTAACATGTTTTCTTGGTTTTTTATTTTACAATAAAGTCTAAATCAAATGTACCAGTGCAACAGGATTATGTTTGTTCGATTTTTGTTTGGAAACCAACAATACTGTGTAGTAAATCATTATTTAAAGCAGTCATTATTTAAAACAGTCAAAATATGGTCAAAAATTTGGTAGAGCAGGCAGTTAAAAGGTTATTCAATTGCATTAGTAATATTTTGTTTTGTTATTTTCCAGCTTTGTTGGAGGTTAAAGGCCCATCGGAGCCGATTCTGGAAGGCCAGGATGTGACATTGGAGTGTGTGGATACAGAATCAGAGCTGAACATGAGCATGGTGCACTTTGAGAGGTTCTCCAAGGTAAGGTCACCAACACAATAGCAAGGAAATATCAGTCACGCAACACGCTTTGACGTGCGTCTGTCTGTAAATGTCAAGAAAACAGCAGATTGAAACCAAAGTGACACATTGTTTTCATGGGAAATGAGAACGATTTGGATTGTCTGCCCACGTCCTCCGCAGCCGTTCTGATCGCTGTATAAACAGAAAGTGAGAGATCTAAAATTACAAACGTACCTGTCAGGGACGCTTACTCTCAAACATCAACAGCGCTGCTCTCATGATGGCGTAAACAAGGTTTCAGGGCGAGCGAGCATAAAGAACAATAACTTTATTTTGCATTTATTTGTCTGGAGATCAAGACGGCGAGTGGTATTTAAACAGCAGGAAGGCGGTGTGTGTTTTAGTGCGCTTCTGAGGGCTGTTATTCTGGGTTTAATTAGTATCTGGCAGTGAGGGGCCTTTGGAGGATTCACAACATCTGCTGCTTCTGTCAGTGTACAGTCTGTTTGTCACCTTTTTCCAGCTATCTGACGCATTCAAGCAAAAAAAGAAGGCTTTCCGTATCAGCAGTCATGAAGACAGATGTTTTGTTTTGCTAACTCTCGTTAACCTGTGTTAGTCAGACCCCAAGTGCCGCTGCCCCAAAGAGTCTGCTCTCCTCCGAGTGTAACATATTTAATCAAATTTGTCTACTGTTCTTTTCATCGGCAAGATGGTTTTAAGCCTCTGAAATATCACTATGATCAACATTTCTAATGAAAAATCTGTTGTACACTGTTTGCCACATTCCTCCTCTTGTCGGATCGATAGTTTCTACTTGTTTTTAGCAAGTAAAAAGCCTCTTAGTGTAATTGATTTTTCCTTTAGGTTGTGGTACATGTGTTTTCTACTGATAATTATTATTTTTTACAGATTTTTATGAAGTCATAGCTGTAATAACTTTCATATTGTTAGTAATATTGAAATGAAGCAGCTTTGGTACTGTTGAAAAAATGAGAACCCAAACTAGGAGACTCTTTTTAAATGTCTGGCATAAAAACAACAACATTTTTTTCTAACATGAACATTATATTTTAATTTAGAAAACATTTTTAATATTTTAGAAAGGTAAACATGTCAGGCTACAGTAAATAATTCAAAAAAATTATTGACTTCTGCTGTTTTCATTAGTTTCAATAACGCAGAGTTGTTTACTACACAAAAAAAACTTACATATACCTGAGGAACAGTATAACAGTAAATTTTAGCAGTTTTAAAACCTTGACTTTTCCAAACTATGGTAAACCTTGAAACCGGTAATAGTCCCATGCCTAATTGACAAGCAGAAATTTTTATTGAGAGGTGTTGGTTGTTCTGCAGTCAAATAGCATCTTCAAGAAGTCCACTAGTCTGCAAGAGCTTACATTAGTCTCCTACAGTCTAAAATGAGTCTGGTTTGAGACAGAGTTGTCCTGTCTATATTATGTTTTTAGGAGGGGGCAGTGGCTAGATGTGGAGATGGCTAACAAAGCATGCAAATAAGTAGATAGGTGAAAGAACCTGCACAGCCACTGATATATACTGATATATACTGATATATATATATATATATATATATATATATATATATATATATATATATATATATATATATATATATATATATATTGGGTTTGTTTATGTATTTCGCAAACGTTGTTTTAGTTTGCATTATAAGTTGACATTGATATTTTCTCAATGAATATAGACAATGTATGTTGGTGCATTAAAAAACTGATTTATTAAACTAATATATTTTTTAAAATAATATTTTTGCCACCAAAAATATTAAAAAAATTGAAAGATAATATAATTACATTCATGCAAAATATTGCAAAAAAAAAAAAAAAAACATAACCTAAAAACTTTTAATTAAAATTTTCATTTTTGTTTGCTTCTTTTGATTTTTTCTCCTTTTAAAATTTGTATTCAATATTTTTCTATAATATATAAATTTGGGTGTACTAGTTTTTGGACCATTATTATAAGTTAATTTGTTAGATAAGCTCCAGATTTGCCTTCAGTACTGACTAATCTAATGTACATGCACAAATATATTTTATAGCTTCCTATTAAAAATATGAATTTAAAAGAGATTTGTGAGAGGTGTACTTATATATGCTGAAGGATCAAGACCTTTTTTGCATACAATGTGGAAAAAATGTAAATAAACAAAGAAAAAAAGAGGTGTCAACATGACCCACACGTTGCCAAAAAGAAGGTCACACAGCAGCGCAGTGGGTAGCACAATCACCTTACAGCCAGATGGTTACGGGTTTGAGCCTCGGCTGGGTCAGTTGGTATTTTTGTGTGGAGTTTGCATGTTGCGGTTTACCCCACAAGTCCAAAGACATCTGTTGGAAGGGTATCGGCTGTGTAAAACTTACTGTATGCTGGATAAGTTGGTGGTTAATTCCGTTGTGGCAACCACAAATTAATAAAGGGACTAAGCCAAAAAGAAAATGAATGAATAAAGTAATTAAAACGTTATAGGAATTAGCAGCCAGAATAAAACAACTAAATTCACCTAAACAAACTAAACTCAACTAAACAAACAAACAAATACAATATTCACAATACACAACACTGTAAAAAATCAATTAGCTTAATTTGCTTAAAGTGAGTAAAACCATTACCTTAAAATTGTTAAGTAAATGAACGATGTGCATAATTGTACAAATTAAGTTAACATAATAGTTGCAGTTATTCCAAATGACAAGTTACAACGGGTTTACTCACATTTTCAAGTGGTCGACTTATCTCTCAAGACAACAGGTTTAATCACTTCTAAAAAACGAATTATTTTTTACAATGTAATAACAGATATACATATTTTATTTGTTTTATATATTATATTTTATAAAAACAACAACAAAAAAAAAAACACCTAAAAACTTGTCAACATGACTCATAAGTAGGCCTACATGGAAATGGAATCTGTGTGCACAGAAATCTGCTGATTTTTAGCCCATCATTGAGTCTATTTATTTGCTTATGTAAATTTATATTTTTTCAGTTTGTAAATACTCATATGATTTATTTACAATACAGTTTGCAAAGTATTTTTTCTGTCTTTCAGTAGATATATTATATGAGAAACTTGCTTTGTTTACCAAATAAGTGGATCTTTTAGTTTTAGTTTCAATACTCCCAAGACCATTCCAAATAAATCTGGAGATTTTTACAAACTTGATTTTAAAAAGTAGACTCTGTCTAGCCCTGCTCATAAGTTCTTAAAATATTATTTATGTAGATTTCTTTTTTCTGAAAGTAAAATATTTAAGACTTTACTTTGCCGTAAAATATTTGACATATATTTCAAAGAATCTACAGTTAAAAAAAGGAGACTAAAAAAAGCAATAAAAACTAAATGAAACAAACAAAAAAATAATAAAACATAATTCTGAATTGAAAGAATTCTCTTCTCCCACAGTACATGAAGAAGTGGTATCGGCTGGAAACAGACCAGCAGTTTTTCTACCGCCGCTGTTTTCTGTATGACGTGGATGTGAGACGGGAGGAAGGCAAACTTTTCGTCTTCATCGCCAGCATGCAGTCCTGGTCCGAGGGTCCATACCGCTGCATCACCGAGGACAACTCCACAGCAAAAAACACCTCGGATCCGCTCACCGTCCCCATCCACTGTGAGTATGAGTGCAAATGAGTTGTCATGCAAATCCCCGTTCACTGCTTCAACCATAAATTGATCTGTACGTGTCAAGATTGTCCAGGTGCTTTAATCTTTCCATCGTTGCCCATGAAGCAAGTTGCATCTGACATTTCATCTGGAGGAGGTTTTATATTTGGAATTTAAAGATTAGATCACAAATAAAACTCTTTATCACCCACGATGACAAAATCGATGTTGATATTGATTGGAGGCTTTGCAATGGGCCAGGATAAGCTGACAGTGGTGATGAATTGGAAAAAGCTGAATGGGGAAAATAACTGATATACAGAGATGTTCAATATGAATAGCTGAAATGCAGACGTGATGGACTTAATGAACTATAGTCAAGCTGGGCTTCAAGTACTATAATCATTGGCAATAAATCATGACAGTCACCAACAAGTTATGTAACAGTTTCAAAGTTTAGAGTAGGTCAGATTGTTAAATGATTTTGAAAGTTTCTTTTGCTCACCAAGGCTGTATTAATTTGCTTAAAATAAAACAGAGTTGTCAAATATTATATTTTAACAAATTTTATTTTTCTATTTTCTACATTTTACAGTGCAATTTTCAGCATTTTACTACAGTCTTCAAAACTCCATTATCGATTAGAAATCATTCTAATATGCTGATTTAAGGCTCAGTTTATTAGTTACTATTATGATCATACAAGTTGCTGCCTAATGTTTTTTTCATATTTATTTATTTTTTAAATATGGCCATTTAGAGCATTGTGCTATGTTTTATGCAATTGAGCATTTTATAAAACAACACCAGAAAGGTGGCAGGTTTTCATACATGTTTAAATCTGTTAGATCACACACTTCACACCAGATGAATAAGATCTAGCCCTGGATGCCAGATCCTTTCAAAAATGTCTGTTTCTCTGGATATTGTTATGTTTAAGATGTTTAAGTGGGATGCTGTAATATTTAGGTGAGACAGGTGTAATGTGTGTGACAGATCAAGGATGAAGCAGGGATCAATTCTTTGTTTAAGCTTTTTTTACTCAACAGTTGAAACAATATGTAACAATAATAAATGGAAAAAAGATTTATAATTATTATCTTTAAACAGAAACAATGAGTGTAAGCCAAATCAAAGAAATTAACCAAACAAGACAATCCTAAAGTCTGAACTAGGTGACAAAAAGTAATAATACAAATAAAACCGAGATTTTCGGTGTACACGACACCCGAACTAAACTAATTAAACTACAAAACTGAAAATAACAAACAAAACATCCATCTAAACTAAAACAAACCACATAAGACGGTCAACGGCTCAGTTTAGAATGACACAACAACCATAACTTTAAGTTACTTAAAGCCAACGAAGTTCAACAAGCAAACCACAGTAAACTGAAATAATAAATCACTAAACAGCCGAAGCATAGCACAAACAAATTGCGTGGAGCACAAATGGTACGCTGAGGCAGAGCGCACAACACACATGGGTCTGTCGGGGCTTTAAATCCTTGCGGCTCGTCCGGGGATTGGTGGAATCGACACAACTTCATAATGATGATGGACAGATGGTAAACCAATAAGAAACCTAAGGGTTAAGCGAAGAGGAGGGTGAAAAAAAAATTACACAAAGAAAGAAATTTAGCAACAAACATAACAATATCCAGACAACAAGCTAGCGGAGCCGCCCAATACCCAAACCTTTCAACCACTTTTCAGCTGAATTAACAGTCTCATATCAATATAGGGGTTACTGAGAAAGCTAGAGAGGAGCAAAAGCAGGAGATGAAGTAATGATGATAAAGAAGGAAGCGAGTTTATTGAATAATCTTAGTTGCGAGATTATTGCGAGATTATCTTACTAACAAGTGTTATTATACACAGTACAAAATGCCAGTTTCCACACAATCTCTTCATGTCATCCCTATGGAAATTAAGTTAAATTAATGGCTTTTACAATTTTAGGTTGATTGAACATAAAAAACCTCAAGAATTGTATTGTTTCAGCTTATTTTAAATAAGTAAACAACAAGTAAACAAGCAGCAGAACTTTTTTTGAGTGTACCACAAGCAACAGCAATGGAAAATTACTGCTTCACAACATTTTTCAGAGACAATACAAACCTTGAAATTCTCTTATCTCTTACTCTTGAAAAAAGTGTCGCTTTGATTCTAATTTCATAAGATTATAACAATATGGAAAAATAAAATAATAATGCAGTAATAATTATGGGAAAATAGTAATAATAAAATATTAATTCATAATCAAATGATAATTAATTATAATCAAATCATTAACTAATAATCTATGATCATACACAAATAAATTTACAGGAACTGTCACCTGGGCAGTACCTTTTCAGAAGGTACTTTTTAGGTACATTTGGGCAATAATACTGTTTGCACCGTTGAGGTAGTGGTAGTGGACTCATCGGGTACACATTTGTTCCTTTTAAAAAGGTACTGCCCCAGTGACAGCTCCTGTACCTTTATTTCTGAGAGTGTATGATTTAAATAAAATAATTAAATGAAGACTAAATTAATATAAACAAATGAAAATAAAACAACACACATGAATGGTTGTTCCCCTTCGGGGGGAACTTCAGCACTATAAGTGGATTTGATTGTAAAATCCACGCATTGGGAGGTTCGGTTCAGAAGCTACTCGTCTGAAAGAGTATTGAACGGGCCAATTAAGAATGAATTGGCAGCGCAAGCCTGCGCAGGTGAGCGGCATAAGCAATCAACTGAGTATATAAGCTCACCTGGCGCCAGCAGACGCTATCCTTTTCGCTTCAGAGACTTTCTGATCGAGTCGATGAGGGTTCCTCCTGCTGTGACCAGCGATTCTGAGCGAACGAGAGCATTCTCCCGGTCCAGAGTGTGTACACGCAGTGGCAGACGGTCGAGCTGGGTTTCTCCCTTGCCTGGCGTTCTTTGGGTCCGGTCCTCCAGAGCGGTGCGTATAAAGTTGCAAACTTCACAGAAAGAGCAACACAGTCGTGCAGCACGTCCTTATCAGGACGGCGCTCCGACTGTGCGTTTCTGGATGCGGTGGTTTCCTGTCCTCGGATGATGGGCGCGGGCACTGTGTTACATGTCTGGGGGTCCAGCATGTTAATGCGCTGCTCGCGGGCAGTTCATGTCATCATTGCGATGCCATGACTGTTGCGCAAGATCGCGGTTAGCCTTTGCAAAAGGGCGAACCACCCCAGTTGTCCCCTGCTCTGCAGCGGGCACTCGGGCAGATCTGAGGGTTTCAGCGAGAGATAATCCGTCGCCCACGGGCCCGCGGACCTCCCGCTCCTCTAAGCGCTCCATCCAAGCTTCGGGCGGGGGAAGCGATCCGTCTAACAGATGGTAGCCCTTACGCCCGATGACACCGGAGACCAGATGTCCACCGCGGCATCGGAGGGTGGGCTTTCATTGTCCGATGATCCAGACCCGCTCGCCCCCTTCGGGCTGGTGAGCGCTGTCACTACGGATCCTGAAACGGACATGTTAGCCGTGCTTTCCCGGGCTGCTTCGGCCGTGGGTTGGAGATGGTTTATCCCCCAGCTCCGCGGCCGGACCGACTAGAGGGGCGTTCCCTTCTTCCCGGAGGTGCACAGTAGGCTCACGCGGTCTTGTAAAGCACTTTTTTCTGCTCGTGCTGCGTGTTCCTCCACCCTAACCACTCTTGACGGTGAAACAGCCAGGGGGTATGTGGCGTTTCCTCAGGTTGAGTGCGCGATGGCGGTAAATCCGCGCGGCGCCTCTTCTTGGCGGGTTCGCCTCGTCTCCCATCCAAAGCCTGTAAGTTATCTACCTCCCTCGGAGCTAGAGCTTACATAGCTGCGGGCCAGGCTGCTTCCGCCTTGCATGCGATAGCCACCTACCAGCGCTACCAAGCGCAGGCGCTGGCCGAGCTGCACGAGGGTGGGTCCAACCCAGGCTTACGAGCTTCGCACCGCCGCCGACTTAGCTCTTCGGACTACTGAGTCCGCTGCGTGTGCGTTGGGGAGGACGATGTCCACATTAGTGGTCCAGGAGCGCCACCCCTGGCTGATATGCGCAAAGTCGACAAAGTCCGCTTTCTTGACTTCCCCATATCCCCAGCCAGGTTCGGCGACACTGTCTGTGAATTCACCCAGGAATTCAAGGCGGTGAGAGAGCAGTTGGTGGGTGATGTCTTATCGGCGGTCCGTAGCCCGCTCCGCCCGCCGTGCCATTCATACCTGCTCCTCGCCGAAGGCGCCCGCCTACGAGAGCTGCTCCGCCCCCGCACACGCCTCAGGCGAAGCGAGCGCGTCGGGCACCTCGGAAGCAGGCAGCCCCCCTGCCCAGAACGCCGCTAAGTCCGGCAACGGACCGCGAAGCGCCCCTGGGACAGGCCATCTGGAGAAGAGGGAACTTGCTCTTTCCCCGCTGGAGGGCGGGGCCCCATTTCCAACGGCACTTTTTACTGCCATGAAAACATTATGAAAGGGCACTTTTCACTTCCCCAGATGTGACAGCCCGAAATCTGCCAGTCTGGGACTCTATGCTTTCTAGCTTGCAGATTCGGTGCGTTTCGCCAGTGGCTCACGAGCGCTGGGAGGACGGTCTCCTTTCTCCCACCCCTCGAGCCTCCCCTCCGGAGCTCGGGTTTGGAGTGAGAGCAAATATCTCACCTCCAGCTTTTCCGTGGGACCCGCGAGCTTCCCGGATCAGCACACCCACTCCGCGCTGCCCCACTGCTGGTACGTCAGCGATTGTAGCGATGAGTCCATTAGCGAGAGCTCTGCCTGCCTGGTTAGCGCGGGCCAGCTCTTCGCGGTGGCTCATACGCACAATCAGACTCGGCTATGCGATTCAGTTCGCGAAACGGCCCCCCAAGTCACGGGTGTGTATTCACCAGGGTCAGCCCCCTGTCCGCCCCTGTCTTGCGAGAGGAGATTGCTGTCCTCCTGGCGAAGGATGCAATCGAGCCGCTCCCTCCAGCCGAGATGGAGAGCGGGTTTTACAGCCCACGCTTCATCGTGCCCAAAAAGAGCGGTGGGTCACGGCCAATCCTAGATCTGCGCGTTTTGAACTGCTGCCTGCACAAGCTGCCGTTCAGAATGCTCACGCAGAAGCGCATCCTCCGGTGCGTTCGTCCTCTGGGTTGGTCTGCAGCATTAGACCTGATGGACGCGTATTTCCATGTCTCCACTCTTCCTCGCCACCGACAGTTTCTGCGGTATGCGTTTGAAGGTCGAGCTTGGCAATACAAAGCCCTCCCCTTCGGGCTCTCTCTGTCTCCGCGGGTCCTCACCAAGCCCGCGGAGGGTGCCTCAGCGCCCCTTCGGCTCGCGGGCATCTGCATACTCAATTTCTTTACGACTGGCTGAATTTGCCCTCTCTTTTGATTATGCACAGAGTTGATTATGCACAGAGACAAAGTGCTCTGGCACTTCCACCTGTGGGGGTTTCAGGTCAACCGAGAAAAGAGCAAACTCGCCCCCGTGCAGAGGATCTCTTCTCTCGGGCTGGAGCTGGACTCGGTCACCATGGCAGCGCGCCTCTCCGGAGAGCGCGCTCAGCTGATGCTGTACTGTCTGAGAGAGCTCGACAGTAAAATAGTGGTCCCACTGAAACTATTTCAGAGGCTCCTGGGGCATATGGCATCCGCAGCCGCTTCATGCCGCTCGGATTATTCTATATGAGACCACTTCAGCACTGGCTTCACGATCGAGTCCCCAGACGCGCATGGCACGCGCGCGCACACCGAGTCTCTGTTACTGCACTGTGTCGCCGCGCCCTCAGCCCTTGGAGCGACCCCTCGTTCCTACAGGCCTGGGTGTCTCTAGAACAGGCGTCCAGTCTTGTTGTCGTTTCAGCAGACGCTTCCAACACGGGCTGGGGGGCTGTGCGTTGCGGGCATGCGGCTGCGGACCTGTGGAAAGGTACCCAGTTGCATTGGCATATCGCCTGGAGCTGTTGGCAGTGTTCCTCGCTCTCCACCGTTTTTTTCCGGTGTTGGAGCGGCAACACGTGCTGGTCAGGACGGACAGTACGGCGGCGGTGGCGTATATCAGCCGTATAGGGGGTATGCGCTCTCGCCGCATGTCTCAGCTCGCCCGCCGTCTGCTCCTCTGGAGTCATCCGCGGCTGAAATCGCTGCACGCCATTCATATTCAGGCAAGCTCAACCGTGCAGCCGATGCGCTCACACGGCAGCCTTGCGTCCTGGAGAATGGAGACTCCACCCCGAGTCTGTTCAGCTGATATGGGCGCGATTCGGGGAAGCCCAGATCGATCTGTTGCTTCCCCCGAGATCGCTCATTGCCAGTTGTTCTTTCCCTGACCGAGTGCTCTCGGCACGGATGCACTGGCTTACAGCTGGCCTCGGGGCACGCGCAATACGCGTTTCCCCCAGTGAGCCTGCTCGCGCAGTTACTGTGCATGGTCAGGGAGGACGAGGAACAGGTTGCTGGTTGCGCCCCTCTGGCTCAACCGGACCTGGATGTCAGAGCTCTCCCTCGCGATAGCCCTCCCCTGGCAGTCCCTTCGAGAGAGCACCTACTCTCTCAGGGACAGGGCACCACCTGGCACCCTCGCCGATCTTTGGAGATTTTTAGACGCGAGGAAGACTTAGGTAACCTCCGATTGCGGTGGCTAATACCGTCACTCGGGCTAGAGCCCCCTCCCCGAGCGCGCCTATGCCCTGACGTGGAGTCTATTCACTGAATGGTGTGTCTCTCGCTGAGAAGACCCCCGTAATTTGCCAGATCAGCGTTGTGCTTTCTTTACGCCGAGAGAAGTTGGAGAGCAGGCTGTCGCCCTCCACACTCAAGGTTACGTGGCTGCCATCTCCGCTCTCATAACGCGGTGGCTGGCAGCACCGTGGGAACGCATAACCTCATCATCCGGTTCCTCAGGGGCGTTAAGCGAATTAATCCACCCCGCCCCCTCTCATGCCCTCTTAGGATCTCGCCCTCGCGTCAGATCCCTTCGATCCTCGACTCAGTATATTTCTGTCCCTGAAGACAGCTCTGCTGGTCGCGTTGATATCGATTAGAGGGTCGGGGACCCGGAGGCATTTTTCGGTCAGTGACTCGTGCCTGTAATTGGGCTGGCTTCTCTCACGTCCTGAGACCCCGCCCGCGATATGTGCCCAAGGTTCCTACCACTCCGTTTTAATACGAGGTAGTGAGCCTGCAAGCGCTGCCCTCGGAGGAGGCAGACCCAGCCCTTATTTATTGTCCAGTTCGCGTTTTGCGTATTATCCGGACCGCACTCAGAGTTTAGGTCATCTGTGCAGCTCTTCGTCTGTTATAGCGGTCGGCAGCAGGGAAGTGCCGTACCGAAATAAGTTCCCACTAGATTGTGGATGCCTTTCTTTCACTATCAGGGCCGAGATGAGCCGCGTCCCCCGAGAGCGCGTGCGCACTCCACTCAGAGCTTCGCATCCTCTCGAGCGCGCGCACGCGGCGCCCCTCTAACAGACATCTGTAGAGCTGCGGGCTGGGTGACACCCAACACATTTGCAAGGTTTTACAATCTGCGAGTGGAGCCGGTTTCCTCAAGGGTATTAGGTAACCCTTGGTGATTGAGGGAACAATTCGGTAGGGTGTTGAAACACGCTTGCTGCGCCATTTTCCCTAACACGGAGATACGTGCGCCTTTTTATCTGTCAGTAAAGTTCCCCGTCAGGTGAGCCCTGCAGATTCCTCCGTGGCCCCCAGCACTGACTCAGCGGAGGAGTCACTTGCTGGCCCACTACGTTGTAGGTCTGCCCGCTGGTCAGCCCGCGTTTTGGGTAAAGGTGCCTGCTATGTGTGGTCCCCACTAGGCGATCCCATATGCTTATTCAGCCACGGTTAAGTCCCCCCCCCTGGGCGGACCCGTGTCTTCCCTCCCCGCTAACCACTCTTTTGCTATGCGTACTCCCCCTTTTTAGGGCTAGTCCATATGTAAATTCTGCCATCTATCCCCCCTTGGGTAACGGATGGCCTCCGCAGCGTCCTCCCTATCGGGATTGCACGCTTCCCAACGTACTGTCGTATTTTCCTAGAATTATCTAGATGCTCACGACTTCCCAAAAAATATATATAAATCCGTAAAACTTCTGTTGAAGTAGGATAAATTAGGGCCAGGGACACGTTGGAGGACCGCGCCCCCCATGATGTGGGTGCGTCACGCTTGCTTGACTATCTCCTCATTGGGGGTGTTGGTAAGGTGCAGTCATTATGGCGCTTTCAATGGGCTCCCAATGCGTGGATTTTACAATCAAATCCACTTATAGTGCTGAAGTTCCCCCCGAAGGGGAACGTTCGAGGTTACTAAAGTAACCCTTCGTTCCCCGAGGAGGGGAACGGAAGCACTATACTCCGTCGCCATAATGACTGTCCCTTAGCTGTTGAAAGTCTCTTCAGCTTAAAAAGGATAGCGTCTGCTGGCGCCAGGTGAGCTTATATACTCAGTTGATTGCTTATGCCGCTCACCTGCGCAGGCTTGCGCTGCCAATTCATTCTTAATTGGCCCGTTCAATACTCTTTCAGACGAGTAGCTTCTGAACCGAACCTCCCCCAATGCGTGGATTTTACAATCAAATCCACTTATAGTGCTTCCGTTCCCCTCCTCGGGGAACGAAGGGTTACTTTAGTAACCTCGAACGTTTTCTTGAAACTACACAGACATAGGTTTGCTACAACAATACCCAGGACCTTTGTTAGATTCTAGTTAGATTCGAATGCAACACAAAATTGTAGTTATTTAAATTATTTCTGAAGAGCTGTTCAACACAGGAAATAGATTTTTAACAGATTTTCCAACAAAATAGTTTTAATGTTATGATGACATTATTTCACTAAGATATTAGTATTCAGCCTAAAGTTCAATTTAAAGTTTTAACTAGATCATTATGTTTACTAGGCAAGTGGGGTAATTACATATAATGCTTTTATTCCAGCCAAACTAAAACAAGTGATTTTATTCAAAAGAAAGAAATAGTATAGGAAATACTGTAAAAAAATCCCTTTCTCTGTTAAATAGGTATTGGGGAAATATTTTAAATATTAACTTTATATATATTTATATATATTTTATAACTTTATATATATATATATATATATATATATATATATATATATATATATATATATATATATTGTAGAAGTTTACATTCACTGTATAAAAAGGCACATATCCATTTAAAAAATCAGATGTTTAGTCTAATGTGACTAAACTTTTTCAAATTTGTTTCTGTTATGCTTAATAGCAGAATAATGAGAGAGATATTTTTTTAAAAAATGTTTCTTGAAACTCTTCTTGAAAGTCACGTTTACATACAATAAAATTAATATGTCTCTGAAAAAGCTCAGATGATGGTGTCAAGGTTTTGGAAGTTTCTGATTGACTAATTGACAACATTTGAGTCAATTGGACTGTAGAATAGAAGGACAACCTCAAACAAACTGCTTCCTTGTGTGGGAAAATCAACGAGCCAGGAACAACAACATTACACTGGTAAAAAGAATAATTTTTGGACACATGTCCTGTGTTCTAATGGAACTAAGATGGGCATAAACTGTCTGGGCATAATGGCCAGTGTTAAATTTGGAGGACAAAGGGGAAAGCTTACAAGCCTACAAACACCATCCCAACTGTGAAGTATGGGGGCGGCAGCATCATGTTGTGGGGCTGTTTTGCTGCAGGAGGGACTGTTCCACTTCACAGCATAGATGGCATCATGAAGAAAGAACATTATGTAGAAATACTGAAGCAAAATCTCGAGACATCAGCCAGAAATTAAAACTTGGCCACAAATTGGTCTTCCAAACAGACCATGACCCCAAGCATACTGCCAAATTAGTTAAAATATGCTTTTAATTGTGTGGAGTGGCCATCACAAAGCCCTGATCTAAATCCTATTGAAACTTTGTGGGCAGAGTTAAAAAAGCTTGTGCGAGCAAGACAGCCTTCAAATCTGACTCAGTTACAGCAATTCTGTCAGGAGGAATGGGCCACAATTCCTTCAAACTATTGTGAGAAGCTTGTGGAAGGATACCCAAAACATTTGACCAAAGTTATACAGTTTAATGCATAGCTTAAAAAAACAAACAAATAAAATGTATGTAAACTTTCGACTGTCTAGAAATTAATAAAAATTCTCAAAAAAAAAAGTTCTCTCATTATTCTGGTATTTAGCAAATGTAAATCATCTAGGTAATCCTAACAAAACTAAAATAGTAAACACTTAGTATGATTTACCAATAGACATTTAAAAAAAAATTGTTATGTTCCTTTTTTTAGAGTGTATGTAAACTTCATGTATATATATATATATATATATATATATATATATATATATATATATATATATATATATATATATATATATATATATATATATATATATATATATATATATATATATATACCATGTGATGTCATTGGCCCGTGAAGATTTCTTGCTTGTTATCAAACTATTTCAGAACTGTAACAAGAGGCAATTCAATCATAACTTTGTCAAAACAGCTATCATAACATTATTTATCAATATGTGTCTCTTTTTGGATTCTCTGAAGCTATAGAAATTAATTATGTAAAACAGGAAATGCATAGGGACCATTGTTTTTGTTTACATCCCTCGAAATGGTCTATATAGCTTTATATGTGTGTCTGTATTGAGAAAACCTGAATTTCCATGTCCTACTTCCTTGTGTTTATACTATGCAAATATATCCAGGCAGGGAAGCTGTTTTGACTAATCCTTTTATCCTCGTATGTTCTCTGGCAGATATGCGGGAGGTGGCAGTGCACAGGGCCGGTTTAGGATACTTAACACGCTATTTCAACTCAGTGCAGGACCTCCGAGTGCGATTAGGAGACGATGTGGAGCTGGAATGCTCTACTTCAGCCTCCGAGGAACCTGAGTACTTCTGGGCCAAAGAGGTGACAGATTTAATATGTAATACTCATGCTTTCCTTTTTTTTTTGCCTTCTTATTTTTTATTCCCTCACAGCCATTTACTTGGTTTCTGTCTGCTGTATTGGGACTGCAGGTGCCTGTTTTTTATGCAACGGACATCTCAAAGATTTCTTAATGAACCACTGGAGTGAAAATAAGCTTATTCGCTCAGGTCTGGGGGAAAAAAAAGTTGTGAAAGTTATCAACTCATTAGTTAGAACAGGGAATGTGCAATGAACAGATCTACATTAAGCAGTCTCTTGAGGCGATGTCTCGTCTACACCACACTTATCAGTTCTGTTTCTCTATTTTTATGTTTATTTATGAGCTTTGTGCAACCACTTTCCAAGATTGCAGCCAAATGTGAGCATAAATTAGCTTTAGTGAGAAAATTATACTCACCAGTGGCTAGTTACTTCCTGGTGAGTGTGTTTTTTTTTAATGTAATGGTTTAGTAAAAGTAAATTTGCAAAAAATTATCATCGGGCCCTCAGTGATTAGCTATTCAAAGAAGTGTGTCGTGTGTCAAGACAGATGTTTGCTTAAGAAAACATCTGTCTTTACTCGTGCATCTTCTGTCTCTGTGGAACATTTGTTAACATTTGTTTATTTAGGATGTCAAGATGTTCTATATTTTCGCCATGTGGCAACATGAAATTTTTTACATATTGAGCCACCAAAATAAATATATATATATATATATATATATATATATATATATATATATATATATATATATATATATATATATATATATATATATATATATAAATCCTAATTTGTGCCAGAGTAATGTTTGTTTAAGCAGCACGTTTATTCCATTTTACATATTGTAGATAAACTTAAAAAAAACCCTGTTTATATAGATGCTTGAAAAAACTAAAAACAACTAAAAAAGGTGTCAGGCCAATGGTTGGCAATGTAGCTTAATAAAAATCACTATACAGATCTGCACACATAATCTAAGATCCTGTATAACAGCATTGTTGTTTTTGCTATGAAGTACAGACACATGCCCGTAGAACGGAACACATAATAAAAATGCGTAAAATAAAGAAACATTTTTGTAGCAAATTTACATGGACATGGTGATGGTATCACTTTCAAAACTTGCACTTTGAAAACTGCTTTTTAATGTTTGCATTTCCAGACCCCCAAAATGTCAATGTTGTGTAAATTAACAGCCAAAGAGCATTAAAACACGTTTCACTTAAAACGCTGTTTTGGAAATGTGTATTAAAGCATTATTTTAACTAATAAAAAAATGTAAACCAAGAATCACAGTTCATAAAACATTTTATATTATGAATCCATACATTCCATCAATTATTATAGTAAATCTATCTAGATAGATAGATAGATAGATAGATAGATAGATAGATAGATACTTAGATAGATAGATAGATAGATAGATAGATAGATAGATAGATAGATAGATAGATAGATAGATAGATAGATAGATAGATAGATAGATAGATAGATAGATAGATAGATAGATAGATAGATAGATAGATAGATAGATAGATAGATAGATAGATAGATAGATAGATAGATCGATTGATTGATTGCATCACGCAGTTGATGTAGATTTGTCAGCTGCACATGCATGATTCTAATCTTCCGTTCCAACATATCTGAAAGGTGCACTGTTGGATTGAGAACTGGTGACTGTGGAGGCCATTTGAGTACAGTGAACTCATTTTCAAGTTAAAAAAAGAACAGTCTGAGATGATTCGTGCTTTATGACATGGCCCGTTATCCTGCTGGAAGTAGCCATCAGAAGATGGCTACACTGGGGTCATAATGGGATGGACATGGTCAGCAACAATACTCAGATAGGCTGTGGAGTTGACACAATGCTCAACTGTTAGTAATGGGCCCAAAGTGTGCCAAGAAAATATCCCCCACACCATTACACCACCACCACCAGCCTGAACCGTTGATATAAGGCAGGATGGATCCATGCTTTTATGTTGTTGATGCCAAATTCTGACCCTACCATCTGAACGTCGCAGCTGAAATCTAGACTCATAACAACGGATTTTCCAATCTTCTATTGTCCAAATTTCGTGAGCCTGTGCAAATTGTAGCTTCAGTTTCCTGTACTTAGCCAATTGGATGGTACCCGATGTGGTCTTCTGCTGCTCTAGCCTATTCGCCTCAAGGTTACACATGTTATGCGTTCAGAGATGCTCTTCTGCATACATTGCATGTAACGAATTCTTATTTGAATAACTGTTGCCATTTTCCTCAGACCTCTGGGATCAACAAGGCATTTGCACTCGCAGAACTGCCGCTTACTAGATATCTTCTCTTTTTCAGACTATTCTCTGTAAACCCTAGAGATGGTTGTGCATGAAAATCCCAGTAGATCAGCAGATACTGAAATACTCATACCAGCATGTCTGGCACCAACAACCATGCCACATTCAAAGTCACTTAAATCACCTTGAGTTATCTTTGTTACTTGAAGTAACTTAGCCTACTTTGAATTAAATTCTAACTAATATTAAAAAACAAAGACATATAAAACATAAAAGTTGTCTTTTAAAATAGATAAAATAGATAAAAGTTGCCTTTCTCGGTTGTTAATTTAAGTTACATAAAAAAATAATACAACTACATCCAAAATAAAAAAAAAACACACAACCAAAGAACTAAATCTTTAATTAAAACCAAAAAAACAAAAAACGAATTTAAACTAATGATTAAAAACAACATCATCGATACTAAAACAACTCAAGGCTATTTCAGATTGCTATTGCAGTACAACCGGTAAAACTCCATGCAGGTCAGACAGGTTCATTTAGGTTCTGTGCATAACTACTGAACATAAAAATCTTGACACTTACACATGCGCTGCGATTTCTACAACGTGTTCTTTTTCATAAACACAACATTAAAAAAAATTCCGCCTAAATGTCATTGTGTGGGTGATGAATGACCACACAATGTGATGAGATGGAAGTGCAGAATGACTCAGTCATGTTATTTAGAATGTCAGACTATCCCCAGCCACATGTTATCAATTCTATGACAGTAAAAAAAAACCTTGCTTCAAACATATACAGTATAACAATGATAAACTGTTGCTTAGGCAGCTTGGCTTCAGATATACACAACTTGAAACTGTGGCTTGACTGAGTAAAAAGCAAATTCTTCAAACCAGAAAAACAAGTTTCATTTAAATGTTTGGAACACAGTCTGATGCAAAGCTTCTACCTGTTCATTGTGCTTCACGTCTTGGGTTCTGCAGAAGGAAACAGGAAGATGTTCAAAGCCAGCGGATTAGATTAAACAATGGTGCATTTGGCCAGAACTCGGCTTGACTGGGAATCCTCTTAATTCACTTCCATTGAAATTGAAATGGACTTTGTTGGCAGGCTGCAGAAAGACCTCCAGTGCCAAATACATTTGTATGGTTATGATGTTCTCTCTGGGTTTTTTTTCTTCACACTGGCAGTTGTTTCCTTCAATTGTATGGTGTTATGATTGATTCTTACTCTTTCATACTCCTTAACATTATTTACGCTACAGGTCAAAAGTTTGGGATGAGTACGATTTTCAAATGGTTTTATTTTTATGAAGCCTATAGCTGCAATTATTGATCAAAAATACAATAAAAACTGAAAAACTATACAAATATTTTTAAGATTAAAAATAATCTTATTATTGAATGTAGTGTAAACTTTCTTGACTTATTTCTTTGATTTAAAGCAGAATTTTCAGAATCATTACTTCAGTTTTACATGATCCTTCAGCAACAATTCTATTATTATTATTATTAATAATAATAATAATAATATTATCAGTGTTTAAAATGTTTGGTCTGCTTCATATTTTTGTGGTACTTTACATTCATATGTTTTATTAATCAAGGACACAATACATTTTTCAATATTAAAATTGAAGTCCTTAATGTAATATTACTTTATTTAATTTCAAACTAATGATGTTATTTTGAGGTTTTCTTTTCAGTGAAGAATCCTAAAAAGTAAAATGTGTCACATTCTCTACTTGGGTTACCGGTATGATGACAGTATAGTGATACTAAATCTCCAAAATACTGTCGTTGCCACTGCTGTTTGTAAACGATAGTGTCATCATTAATGGTCTATCTACAATAATGTTGCATGTGGAAAAGTCACTAAAACGCTCACACGTTTGTGCAACAAACAATTTTATTTGAATAGGCTGTGGAGCCTTTTAAGTTTGCAAATCTGTAGAATTCACACCTTTCATGGTAGCCTATTGCACGTTTTCTGACACTTTAGTTTGAATCTGAATCAGTTCATTTCTGTTCCTGTCAATATGGTTTAGTAGCTACCACAACCGCAACAATCTTTTAAAAAGAAAAACTCACAAAGTAAAGTTTTTAATTACTTTCGATTCTTATCTGATAAGGCTGAAAAAAAAAACAATAGATGAAAAGCTCAAAATAGCAACAGGAAATGTTGAAAGAGATTTTGACCGCTTCATATAGCCTAATATTCTTGAAATAATGCTTTTTTTGTAACTAATTTTATTTGGTATAATTTGTATCTTTATTTTTGCGTGTTTTATTGTTGGTCAGTTATCTACAAAATAAACAAAAGGAATGAATACATTTTAGGTAAAGTAACCTGCAAATAATATTTTTGTTCAATTATAAGGAAATTAGGAATTCAATTCAAGTAGGCCCATTATAACATTTTAAAATATAGTATTTCTGACAGTTTTCTTTATTTCATAGGTTTGAGTTATGAATTACAGTATCGCATTACTACTTGGTATCATGATACTTTAGCTGGTACAGTATCGTAACATTAATTAATGGTATTGTGCCAACCTTAGTTTCTACAAAACAATGATGATGCAGTACCAATAATAACTTATCATTATAGATCTGGAAAATTAGCGTATTAGTATGAATTCTAAAGGATCATGTGACACGGAAGTATGAAACATGACATTGCATTTAAAACTACATTCATTAAGAAATGTTTTAAATATACTGTGTTTTTTTAGTCAAATCAATGCACATTGTTTGACCAAAGTATAACAGGGATTCTTGGGGAAATAAATGTTGGTTTTGCATTTAAATCCATTATTCTATCTGATTTTTTTTATGAAAAGTAAAAAAATATATACAAAAGAAAGTGGGGAATTCACTCTCTTACACGGTTCCCTTCCAAAGAATGATTACTTCTGCCTTATCTTTCTCACGTCATATCTGTCATGTACTGTAGCTTCTTCTTATTTTCACTTTTCTGTAACTTCTGTTTTCTCTGAAGGGGGAAGACTGGCTCTTGCCCTCCAATAAGCTGAAGCTGGATAAGGTGAAGGACGATGACAGTGGGAGATACACCTGTTCTGCTCAGTCACCCACTGTACGATCCCTCATGAAGAAACGTACCATCAGCATCACTGTTCTAAAAGGTTAGAGCTGCCAGAAGGAGATGATAATGTCTAACGTACAGTAAACAGCTTATATATACACTTGAGATGTGCCACTTGAAATTTTATTGTTAAATGAGCAGTTTTCTAAGATTTATATGTTTAGTTTCAGTAATTTCACTTTTATAGCGATGAATCGGTTCTTAGAAGTTAGTATTCATAGTATTCATTTTTTTTATGTTAGCCTTATTCCAAAATGGATTAAATTAATTTATTTGCTCACAATTCTACCCCCAATGCCCCATAATGACACTGTGAAAAAAAAAAAGATTTTTTGATTTGTTGCACATTTAATAAAAATAAAAAAAACTGAAAAATCACATGTACATAAGTATTCACAGCCTTTGCTGTGAAGCTCTAAATTGAGCTCAGATACATTCTGTTTCCACTGATCATTCTTGAGATGTTTCAGCAGCTAAATTGGAGTTCACCTGTGGTAAATTCAGTTGATTGGACATGATTTGAAAAGGCATACACCTGTCCCAGTGTTGACGGTGCATGTCAAAGCACAAACCAAGCATGAAGACAAAGGAATTGTCTGAAGACCTTCGAGACAGGATTATTTTGAGGCACAAGGCTGAGGAATGTTACAGAAAAATTTCCAGATACTAAATACTAAATACTTTCCGGATGCACTGTATATATAATGTAAATATGTGTACACACACACACACACACACACACACACACACACACACACACACACACACACACACACACACACACACACACACACACACACACACACACACATACATATTTTGGTGGTGATCATGATTAATTGTTTGACAGCACTAGTTATTATACACAGTATGTTCATAGTGCCTTTTTAATCTATTTGTCTCCATTAACTTTCATAATATGCTTCTTTCTTAAAAAGACTAGATAAAAAGGTAATTTCTAAATGATACCCCATCGCCAGGATAGTATCTATGGTATGACTGCACATAAACTACATCTGACAGTTGTGAGGATTATAGCTCTAAAAGCTTATATCTAGATATATTTATTGGTAGAGCACTTTTCGAAATCCATGTCGTTTCAGCAGCTTCATATATGTATAATTGTGCCTCAGGGCCTATTTCTTTTCAGTGATCCAATAACAAATGGATTAAATGCGTTTCCAGCTGTAACTATGAAAGAGTTCAAATGCGAATGAGCTCAAAACATTTAAAGCATGTTTACATTTGTATTATCCACTTGTAATTATGAAAGCCGGTTTAAAACCTGGTGTAATTAGGGGTTTAATGTCTTAAAATTAGGCAGAGAACAATAACCGGTTTCAAGGTTTACCACAGTTTGGAAAAGTAACAGTTTTAAAACTTTTGAAAATGATATATGTTTTTTTTTGTAATATGTTTTCAAAGACTAATTTATTAATTTTTAGCGCAACAGTATCGCCAACAGTTAAGGACCATCCACATTAAAAGCTACTTGTCGGCCCATGATTTAGCAAATCTTTGAAAAACAAAGGACCTGACCTAGTCTAGAGGATCTGGACTAGACCTGACCAGTGCAGTTGCTTATTTTTATCCAAAGAAAAGAATATATGTAGATTTTCAAAGATTCCTTCTTAAGTTGTTAAGACATCTGTTTTTGATGCTTATTGATATAGCAGAAATAATCAATGATTTAGTTTAATTATTTAGACTGATATATATATATATATAGCCATGTTTACTGTTCCAAAAATATTTCAAATGTTTCTTAAAAAAAAAAAATTGTGATTAATGGAAAAAAAGAAAAAGACATTTGAAAAAAACATATTTTAGAGCAGTAATTCCAATACTGTGAAGCAGTGATATATTTATCCAAGTTATCATACCATCACTATAAAAATGTCCAGTAGATTCAAAGTGTAAAAATTATGAAATTAAATTGATGTAAGCTTAAAGTCAATAAAGAACAAGTGATTGCATTTTGATTTGATCTTATATGAAGACTATAAAGTCAATTACTTTATTTGCTCTATTATGCACTAGTGAATCATTCACAATAAGACCCAAATTAAGAAAGTTAATAGGATTGGATTTAATATTGACAGTTCCCCATAATTAGGCCTGCCCAAGTCTGAACAACTAATACCAAAATATTGAGTTTTTATCCTAAATCTATATTTCCAATGAACATTTGTATCATCTCATTTGTGGTTAGAAGTATAGTTAGTATTTGAAGTATAGTTAGACATTTAGATTTAAATAGATAATGCACTTGAAGCAAGTTACTGTATCTATGTATTTCATTCCATACACATTAAAATCCATCAGAAGGCCACAAAGAAGCTTATCTTGAAATGTGTTTGCAATGTATACAAAAAGGGTTACTTGTTAGTTATTTTTAGGAATCAAACATTTGTAATTAAATAATTTTAGCTATTATTATTTTAAAAAATAATTTATATATTTATTTTCCTGTCTCTGTGGTCTTTAATACGTTGGGAAGACCAATTGACAATTAAGATTTCATCTGGAAAGATTGGGTATTCTGAGTTTGAATCCCAGCTCACATATCTTTTCCAAACCCATTCTCTCTCTCTCTCTCTCTCTTTTCAACTTTGCTTCCTTTGGCTAACTACTGTCCTATAAAAATAAAGTCAAAACACAAAAAATAAATCTTTAAAAAATTAAATAAAATTTGAATCAACGAACACAGATTTGCCCTAAACAGAACTGACAGTAATTCACCTGTATCTTTGAGTTAAACCACTCAGAAATTGTATTGTTATTTTGTGGAATAGATATGGTACTTCCGATGCGTCATTATACAGATTTGGAACGCAAATTATTGCAAACTGGATTTTTCAACTAATTGCAGTACAAACAAATATATTAAAATGTTATTTAATTTGAAAAAAAAAAAATTCTTTGGATATGTGTTATTTGTTAATGATATAGTGAAAATTGACTGATTTAACATGTGTGGCGTTCACATTCAATGGCATGTGAACACTGAGGAAGTTCCTGTTTACTGAAACATGTTGAATTTTAACATGTGCCGAACACTTTTTTTGCACATTGTACAAATAAAATAAGATTGCTAGTATCTCGGCAAGTAATCCTTTTTATGTACACTGCAAATACAATTCAATATGAGCTTCTGCTTTTGCCTTCTGATAGATTATATTATTACCATGAAATGGATATAGTTTCATGAATGGAACTAAGCGCAGGTTTTTTTCAGTTTTGTATTCCATACATATTCACATTAAATATTATAGTAAAGTTTGTTCAAAGAATTAAAGCACAGTTTAAACATGTGTACTGTATAACAGTAAAACCCTGGCATGACATAACAAAGCAACCTGCAAAACCATACATCAAAAAATTGCAAATCAGTCCTTATAGATACTTTGTTTGTTGTGAACAACAATCTGACGTTATCTGACATTTCGAATTAGCAGAAGTTATTGCTCCACCAATTATGTCATCCAAAATATCCAAAATTATGTGACGTCAATAACTACAATTCTAACTGATGTGGTTGAAATGATGTTTGGGAAACAACCCTAGTGACCGACTAGTTCCTCCAACAATAAATAATGCTGCAATAATCACATGCTTCCCAGAGATCATGAAATTTCTGGAGTATCGTGAAATGTTGAGGGATGTTGCATTTTGGGTGGAAATGAAAATCAGGTTGATGTCAGAACCCAGAAATGTCCAACGTCAGACAGACTTTGCATGTTGGTTACTTTTCAATGCAACCTGTTGTGTGGACGTTACCACTTTGACGTCTATCAGAGGTTGGATTTTGGTTGCCATACCTGAAGAATAAATGTATTTGACATTTAAGATGATGGCGTGGCGTTGTATTTTGGTCAGTTTCCAACACAACCTAATATCAACCAAATATCAACGTCATTTCATGTCGTTATTGGACATCAAAATACCATTGTCCTTAGCTGGTGACCTTCATGTTAACCTTATATTAACGTCTTATGATGTTGTGTGTCTGCTGGGATGGTTAGGCAGTTTTTAGCTTCATTTTCGTCAATCTTAGCTTCAATCTCAAACGCAGTCACCATACTGTACCTGTTATATAAAGCAAACACATGAGTACAACATGAATAGATAATTCACCTCAGATCATTTTTCTTAGAAAGTCTGAGGTGCATTATTTATTGTTGTTTTCATGGTGACTATTAAAGTGATGCAAAATGATATTAAGGCTAAAACCATCTAAATGTTGTTGTTATTTTGACATTATCCTAATATTTTATATTTTTTATAATATAAGCAGTTTTTAGTTAATGAAAGTCTGGGAATAAATTATATTTGGCTTAAAGTAGGAACTCTGTAATCAGTAAGTTATGTGGTTGTTTAAGTTCTTGGGGAGTATTTTTTATTCTGTTATTTATTTTGGTAGCAAGACAACTTGACATGTATAATATGTAATCTTGTCTTTGTCTCATAGAGGACGCAGCATGGTATGAGTCAACCACTGGTCGCATTGTTCTGGTGGTTTGTTCCGGATTTGTCCTTCTGGCGGTTGCGGTAGCCATGACAACTTACCTCTGCCACAGATCTAAGCAGAGGCAGAGCAAGGGTCCCATGTAAGTATTTCAAACTACCCTTGTCAGGTTTTCTGGAAATGTCTGCAGTGATTCCTGTTGGCGTTTGACCTCAAGCCCCGTCGAGTGTATTACTGTGAGCATCAGTCGATGCACATTCTCCCTCTGTGTCGTCTCAGTTCCTCAAAGCTGTCCAGGCACACTAGTTTATGTGCAAATAACTGGCTCGCTATTCGCACCACTCCCCCAGGCCCAAACCTTTTCCTATTCTGCCCGATAAAACACTCTGTCGTATAACACTCACTCTGTCCTCCTTTCAGTGATAACTGTTCCCAGAACAAAAGAAACCCGTCTAACAGAGTAGCTTACATTAAACTGCTTGTTAGTTTCTTTTCAAATGGAAGAACATGTTAGCATAGCAATAATATTTCAGAGCAGAGAACATCTTTTTTATGAATCCACTCTGCTCGCTTACATCAGTGTTCTCCTTTGGTGGTTCCAAAGCTTTATTCTGCTGAACCACAAGAAGATATTTAGAAGAAACAAGGTGTCTGCAGGGTTTTAAAAAGTATTAAAAGTTGATAATCAATAATGAGAAAATTAAGGCCCTTAAAAGGTATTAAAAAGTCTCATTTTAACAAGGTCTTACATTTTGTTCAAGCAATGTCCAAGTTGTTTGTCTCCAAAAAAACATAAATATATTTATTTTCCATATTAACATTAACAACGGCGTGCTTGATCCACACAATTGGTTCAGGCTGTTGCACGTCTGGCCAAGCTCCTCTGTCCGGGTGATGTGACGAAATTTGCGACAAACGCAGGAAGGTGTTGTGATGCTCTCCACATGTAGCGAAACCATAGAGTAAAACAGACAGCAAAATGGGAAACTGTAAGTTTGCGTAGTCCTGGTTTGAGAAAGACGAGTTTAAACAGTGGCTGAAGCCTGTCGCTGAAAAATACTGTGTAATTTATAAACGATTTTTTTACAACCGCGAAGAAGCTTTGTTTCTTGTGAGTTTATCTAAGTTCTGTTGCATGGTTGTGCTCCATTGACTACTTCAACGATGAGGTAGTGATGGGTCGTTCATAATCGATTCGTTCATTTGAACGAATCTTCAATATGACTCGGGAACTACGAGTCCTCTCAGCGAGTGATTTGTTCATCCGCGCGTGCGCACATTTGTGCAGGTAGTATCGTTAATTTCAAGTCTTCATTACATTGGCAGAAGCCAATCATATGCGTTTAGAGCTGGAAAAAGAATTGATCCGTTCACCTCTCGAGTCCTCGATCGGGTCTGAGTCACTCGTTCCTTAAGGGCCAATCATATGCGTTTAGAGCCAGAAAAAGAATTGACCCGCTCACCTCTCGAGTCCTCTATCGGGTCTGAGTCACTCGTTCCTCACGGACCAATCATACGCATTTAGAGCCGGAAAAAGAATTGAACCGTTCATCTCTCGAGTCCTCGGGTTTGAGTCATTCTGTCATGCGATGAACGAACGATCATGGCTCCTATCGGCTTACACTGTGCATTGATTAAGATTATATGTGACTGTCAGTGTAACGTGAATGAACCCCTGACATTTGAAGACATGAAGCTGTGCAAAGAAACAAAAATGCCTTCATAGACAATAGAGCAGGTAAACATTAAATTATTATTTTCTCCTTCGTATATTTTATTTATAATTTATTTGTCGTGCAATCAACCTTTTGGGCTTGTTGTAGATGTGTTTGAAAGCCATTCGTAACATTTTAATAATATTTTGGCAAATTGAACCAAATGAACAAAATGACTCGAAAAAAGATTTGTTCATCTTGATAAAAGAGACTCAAAGATCCGAGTCAATAAAATGATCCCTGCATATACCCTCAGAAAGCTGAAAACTGGTAACAAGTAGCTGTTTCCATTCAATGATGCAAGTCAATGATGCAAATCTGAAATGTCACATAAAACGTTGGCGAATAAAGCACCGTTTCCATCAAGTGAGTCAAAAAACCCGCCCCAAATCATCACTAACTGTTAAATCGCCATTAGACATCGAAAAGAAAATATGAACTTATTGCAGTAGGAGACACTGTGGGCCTTGTTTCTTATATAATAAATTACTTGGACCTCAAAAGATGAAATGCAATGAACATGCAGAAACTTTTGGAGGTGCGAGACCACTTTCTAGGAGTTCTAGAGGGTGATGATACTGAACCACTTGATGACAGACTTTGGCTAAAGCTGCTTTTCCACTGCATAAGACGTTCCGACACTACTGTCAGAGTATGCCCCCTTGTGGCAGTCACACAGAACTTTTTGTTTGTTGTGCAGAATGGGAGAGAACCATTCATCCATTCATCACTTAAATGGTGATGTTCACAGAGACATTTCCTATGTGCAAGATAGTATTGCATTTTACCTACACAGATTTGCTGTACTTTTTGCATCTCTAGTAAAGGCCTTTATTCTCCATGCATTCACCATAGTTGAATGAATGAATGAATTCCAGAAATTTACAGATTGCTAAAAGTTTTAGAGCATGTGCGTTATACATTTACTATTTTACTACATTTACTCAGTCGCTTTGGTGCATTTCTCACAACACTATTTATATTTGCACAACAGTTAATGCATTTCTCAAAACAACTAGTTATTTGTGCACATCCTTGTAGCAGTTTCTCATTCCTTCCAACAAATTGCAAATGCTTTTGGACATGCATCAATTGCTTTTATACAACTCTCTGCTATTTATAACATTATTATTTGCTTATGTCATGTCAGTCAAAATGAACTAAACTTGTAAATGCTGAATAGTCATTCCATATAAAACTAATAGTCCTCATTTCATTACTTGAGTCATTTAAACACAAAATTTAAATCTTAATTTTCCTGAAAATGTCTTCTAAATTGAACAATTTCATGAATGATTTACAGACCTGTGTGTGTTGTAGGTTCAGTTTCAATATGTACTGCAATATTGTAGATACAATTGTGCACAGCTCTACCCAAAGTGAGTTTATGTTTGTTGTAAATAAGGGTGTTTTTTCTTTTGCACAATGCTGTGCAGACACATGCACACATAGGGCTCAACCTGTGCAGTGCACATGCCCTTTTTAATGCCCCCCTCGCTCTTTAGTTCGCGACATACCTATAGCTCTTCTGATAGCGGAAAACAGTTTGTACTAATTGTTTTGAGAAATGCATTAACTGTTGTGCAGAAATGCACTAGTGTTGTGAGAAGCGCACCAAAGCGACTGAGAAAAACTTTTTAAACATTTTATACTCATTTATGAATAGAAATATGTATATTTTTATGTTTTTAAACTTTTTTCTGTCATTTTGAGCACATGGAACTAAATGGACAACACAGGAATATATCACATCTGGTCGGGCAATTGCATATGGTCTAGTCACAGAAGTCCAGGTATTTGTAACGCATACAGAGATGACTGTAACTCAATGCAGCTCCTGGATTATCTCCATTTTAAATGAACGATTTCCTTTTTGTCGCTTGTTGTTTGTTATGTGCAGTGGAAAGGCAGCTTAAGGTTTTTTAGAATGACCAAAACAACAGTTTTAGGTGCTTTACAATATAGTCGGTCCCCTGGTTTGTCATATGATGGTTTGACCCATTTTGTTATCTCAACATCTAAATCACATAATATTTTTGATGTGCATGCTAGGATTTATTTGGTAAATCTATTTCCATTGCTTTATACTATTCAGGTTTTAATGCTCATTTTCAAAATTTATTCACATCTTTACATTTCCATGAAGCATTTTTATGCAATATTCCAAAATGTATATAAAAATTGGTGTATAGAAACATAACCTATGACATCCATAGAAAAAACAAATACAAATGGAAAAATACTATGGAAGTCAATAGATACTGGTTTCCGGCTTTCTTCAAAATATCTTTTTTGGCTCTTCAATTGAAGAACAACATTCAGACAATTTGGAAAAAGTCAAGGGTGGCTAGATGACAGAATTCCAAAATAAAAGTAACAAGCGAGAGCTGACATTGAGCTAGAAATATCTAGATGGTTACAGACAGTTATACAGTAATTGAGATGTTTATTCAAGAAATTCATCACAAACGGTGAAAGTACTGAGAACTACTGCTCCTAAATGAACCACTAAGTGAATTGGTTGAATGAATGATCACTCTGCCCAATACCTTAATATAGAGCCCATTCTGATGGGACAGCAATATGTAATTGTCCAAAAACCACAGTGGACTTTTTTTTAAGTGCACACATTTAATCATATAATTGTGCGTTTTTCAACAAAGACATACTGACAGTGCATGTTTTTAATGTCTCTTTCATGTGACAATGCTTTTCAGGACATTTCAGTGTCCAAAATCACATCTATCTGAAGCTAGATTTGAATTTGAACTTAAATCATAAGCATTAAAAAGTATGTTCTAAATATTATGAATGAAATTCCTATGTATTACCTTACATCATGTTATTATCACATGACCTGTCGGCGTCAGTCGCATCTCTTTATTAAATAAATGGATACATCCTCTCCCACTGCCTCCTTGGGTAGTAAAATGTCCATTGAATGCACGCTTTATGGCAAGTGTGTGATTTTGGACGCAGTGGGAGTCTCTGTTAGTGAGCTGATGAGTGCAAATGTGTAGTGATGGTGTGCCTCAAGGAACAGGCTTGGGAAATATGTCCATAAAGCACCTTATTCTGGCCGATAAAACACTCACTTTGTCATATTTTCCTCTCTCATCCTCTCAGTGATGACCGTTCCCAGAAGAAACCCATCTACAGGTCCAGCGTGGAGTCTCTACCCTCCACTCTTTCTGACAAGCAGCCGCTGGTGTAAAGAGTGAGATTGATGGAGGACTGGAGAGGAGAGAAAAGAAGACAAGAGGAAAAAGATGAGGCTGTATTGGCTATTCAGAGTAGAAGGGAGTTAATGAGAGTGTTGCACATAGATTTTGTTATGCTCTCGGGTCTTTATTCAGATATGTAATTAGAAGACTGTCTATGGGGGGAATCGAAAAAAAGTATATATACAAAGACAGGACAAATGGTGGTTTTATCCAAAGTCCTTTCCAGCATGGATGGCAGCAGTGCTTTTCAACAAAAGGTGTGCAATTTTCTCTGTATTGATTCAACAATCCTGCAAAATTGAGAAATGCTGAAAAGATGTTTTTGTGAGGTGACATTGAACGCTCCTTTCTTCCCACCAGTCTTGGGGTTGGTGTATTTCTTCAAAGCGATTAAGATTTCTTTTTAGGAAAACCAGCGTCTGCGAGCTGCACTATCGTTTAGTCAGATGAATAAATTTGGTGGGTATTGCTTTACATAAGTATATAAATGTTCCGCTTCACTTGAAAGACAGTAGATAAGATCCAAACCAACACTGAACCAATTACTCTTGAAGCACTTTCAAACTCTTGCACTTTTTACACAAGTTTGATTATTTTTTTTCTCCGTATCTTTGAATTTAAAGCTATTAAAATCATTTTACAACATAATCACCCTGCAGTGTTGTTACTGATCTAATTAAGATAGACATTAATGTATGCTCAACTTTGCTTAGAAATCTCAAGAGAGTTCATCTCTATGTAAATGCCATTGCTTCTGTTTATAAAAAGCTCTTTTTCATTTCAGACTTCTTAGCTATAAATAAATACCTGTTCTCAGCCAGACATGTTCTTATACATAACACATCTTCGTTTGATTTGTTGACCATTTTATATATATATTATGTTTAACAGAGCAAGGAAGCAAGGATAGTCACAGTATTTATATGTGTGTGTGTGTGTGTCTGTGTGTGTGTGTGTCTGTGTGTGTATTATTGTATAACCATAGTTTGTTCTGTACACTATTAAAATATTATAAAAAAAAAAAATATATAGCTTAAAGGGGCTAATAATGTGACCTCAAAATGAGATTTAAAAAATAAAAAAAACTGCTTTTATTCTAACTGAAATAAAAGAAATAAGACTTTTTCCAGAAGAAAAAAAAATGATCAGACATACTGTGAAAACTTAGTTTCTACTTCAGAATAGGAACTAACCTGGCACAATAGGAACAACTGGTGACCGAAGAGAGGGACTGAAGCTAATCAGACTTGTCAATGGAACCACACCAATTCATATCGCAAGAAATAATGCTTCATTTTTATTCTGGGCTGGTATTATACCCAGTGGGTAGTAACTAAATATACAATATTTCTGTCAAGTCCATGAATAAAGCTGGGAATGTGTCAGAAAGCTCTTTGAATACAAAAGAAACGGGGAAAATATATCCATAAAGGCCTCGAGGCAGTCCTGAGGTGTTCTTTCAGAATGTACAATATCTAATCTTTACATGCTGCCACAAGCCCAGCTTGGTTTGACATTTCCACAAACAACATGAACTGGAATTGCCCGCACTATAAGCACACACACCACATAACCACAAGTGTGTTTCTTAATTTTACCCTCCAATGCTTTAACCTTAGCAGTTCATCACTGCAAACATTATCATAGCCGCTCATTTCATTTCTCCTGTCTGCTATATTTGTGTTTCATTTTGTGTGGCTTTTATTGCCATTGTGCGGCTGACCAGAAGCCACCATTAATAACTGTGTTTGGTGTGCTTTAACGATGACAGTTCATTACCGGAGGTACACGAAATGGAATACAACAATATTATTACTCAAATTATTCAAGATTTCTCGTCCTCTACAGTGGTTATTCACAAAGTCCTTGAAAAAGAGGAAATAATTGCACCGTAAGCTCTTTGGAGTAGCACAACTTAAAATGGCTATGGACCTAAAAGGAAAACTCCCCCCTTTTAATTTTGCTTTCTCTTGGGGATCTTCAAAGTACATGGCCTGCAGCAGAAAAATCTCCAAAAGGGTCAAACGTTTCACTTTTACATCATCTAGATAATGGACGTTCATAAAAAAAGAGTCCTGCATAATAAATCTTTTAAATGTATACTGTTTTACTGCAGTTTTTAGTGCTGTAGGACATGTCCTACACTTCTGATTTATATAAACCCTCTTTTCCCCCAGCACTGTTTACTTAGAAATAATCCCAAACATCAAAAAACATTAAGTTGCTGCCTAAATACTTTGGTTTGAAATTCCAATTCACTTTGGATTTATAAAAGTGATGTGTGAAGCTATTTTTTTAACGTCTTAGGGTACTCACCTACTATGTTGCTTGTTCATTCATAGTATTTTTTTTTTTATTAAAGTGGCATGTTTGCTTCAAATAATTTATGCGTGGACCAAATACTTTCAAAAGGTTTGATGTGTGCAGGCTAATTATAAAACACCCTGGCAACTGTGACTCACTGTAGTGTATGTAGAAAAAAAGAAGCAAAGCAAACTGTTATTTTTATCTTGAATAGGTGAACAAATAATTTACTGTAGGAAATCCTTCAGTTTCTGGCTGCCCTTTTCTAGGTACAGTAGAGTCTTATAAGTGGTTTTATGAGTAAAAATAATTAGAAAAAGCAGTTGTCTCTCTAATAGGAAACAGTAAAAACAAAACATACTGTATTTTGTTGCAGGGAGTTTTGTTCTTTTTTTTTCCTTTTATTTGGCTGTTGTTACTGGACATATTTTAACATCTGAGTTAAATTTTTAATAATATGTGGTAAGTTTAAAATGAACCTGACTATCAAAGCTTGTTTTTCAAATACTTTATAGGGAAGTCACAGTTTAAAACTCTTTAACTTTTTGGTGTGTGAATTATGTCCTCATTTGCATAATATTAAAAATAATAATTTCAAAAATAATTTGAAAATTATACATTTTCATAACACCAGCATATACTCACACAAGTATGACTTATGAAGATAGATTCGAACCTAATGGCTGCATTATGTAACCAGGACAGCAGTATTTGTATTAAATGTGGCATACATTACAATGTTAAAATGTTTGTTGGCCATAACAATGCCATTGATAAGTATTTTAGGCTGTTTTGTTTTTTTTGTGCTTCATAGTTACTAACCTTGTAACCTATTACAGTAAGGTTACATTTGTTAACATCAAATATAGTAGCTATTAATTTTAGCTAATGCTAATTATTTTTAATAAACATTCAGTGTTTATTAACTAAGGTTTACAGTTATTAAATAACATAACAAATGTATAACAATTTGTAAACATACGGGATAATGTTAGCATATAGACAATTTGTTGTTTTCACCTAAAAAAGAAGCATAAAAAGTAATATTATATTCAACAGTATATAGTATAGAGAATATCAGGGCAAGCTTTCACACAGTTCAAAAATATTGATTGAATTATACATTTTCTTTGGTAAATGATGTCCTGAATAAACAAACAAACAAATAAATAATTTAAACATGTATTTTCACAACACCAGCATATATTCACACAATTCTTATTTATGAAGATAGATTTGAACCTAAAGTCTGAATTAGGTAACCAATACAGCAGTATTTTTCATAAAACGTGGCATACATTACAATATTACAATGATTGTTGGCCATATCAATGGTATTGATTCATACAGTATGTATCTTTTACATGTGCTTTTTTGTGCTGCATAATAACTATTAATTGTATAACCCTTTACAATAAGGTTATATATGTTAACATTAATTAACATGAACATGGTTATTAATTTTATTTTATTTTATTTTTATGATGCATTTGCAAACATACACTATGCACAGCTGTAGGTTTTTAACTAATGTTTAAAATGATTAAATATTGCTTATTCTAAGAAAAAGTTAGCAATACATTATAATGCAATCTAACTGATCTTGTGGGAAAGCATATAGACAATTTGTTATATTAAAGAAGCATATAAATAAATGTCCTCGTAGAAAATGACAGGAAATGTTCTGTTTATATACAGTTAAAATCTTTATTATTTTTCTGATATTTCCCAAATGACGTTTAACAGAACAAAAAAAAAAAAACTTTCATGTGTATAAAAATATGTGTATGTGAAAGAATGTGTATAAATATATATTTTCTCAGTTACTTGGGAAATATTTAAAAAAAGAAGGAACATTTAACAGGAGCACTACTTTAGCCTTCAACTGTTTAACAAAAACATGTTTTTTTAAAAGAAAAAAAAGTAACTTAGAATCAATCTGTCAACGCCTTACATTAATTAAACAATTAATTATGCAGGATATTATGCCTTTTTTAATATTGTTTTTTTCTGCAATATTATGTTCTGTAATAAAGGTAAAGACAATTTAAATTAGTGATTAGAATATATCAAAATACAACTTTATAATTAAAACTATAATAAAACTATGTATAGAATGTGTTAAAATAAATGAATATTTTCTCGGTTAAACAACATTTGGGACATATTTGAAAAATTATTTTACAGGAGAAGTAAATTTTGCCATCAACTGTATATTAAGCATGTTTTTAATGTATTTTAAAATTTACTTTATAATTAAAAAAATCAATGCGTTGCATATTACTTTATGCCAGAAAATTATGGATTTTTAATGTAGATTTTGTTTTGCAATGTTGCATAAAGACTACATATATGACTACTTTCCCCATCTTGTGTAACAACATTCAGTCAGCAAAGTTTAAAGTTGTTCTATAAGATTTCATTGTAGTCTAATATATTGAGAAAAATATGAACTAGCATGACGACAACTAGCCCTATAGCATCCTCAGTGCCTCCCCATTGAAAACCAAATTGTTATTCCTCACATCATCACACGGTGTCGCTAAACACAAGCTATGAATTCCCCAAGAAAGCCAACAAATTGTTTTCGGTTTTAATTACGCGAGTTTGAGGAAGATATTAAAGTCGTGCTCGAGCTGCTTTCATGCCAGCTTGCTCGCTAATGATCGCGTTGATTCTGCTCGTCGATCTGTACACTCCTCACAGCAGAATGAATCACTTTCTAATTCCTTGTTCTGAATGGGTCCCGTCAGTGAATCTGTCATTTATCTCTGACGGATCCAGATAGAGACTCATTTAAAAAGCCCAGTCTTCCAGTAAATTCCAATTATTTATATTCAGAGCGTTCAAAAACTTTATCGATCGCCACTGTAATTCATCAAGTTAATATATGTGTATATGGAGTGGCTCGTTTGGAAGGCAGGACTCATTCCAGCAGAGGCTGTTATTACAGTGTCATGAATCCGCCGTCTTTCTGATCAAAAACAAACAGTTATTTATCTTATAATATTAATCATACCCCGCCCTGATTGGGTGTGCGCGCCGGTCATTGTCAAATCCGATTGGTTGTGGCTGAGCCCAAGAAAAACCGGCCCTGCTACATTTTACATTTCATCTTTCATTGAGAGCGTGCATGTGTATGTGTGTGTGTGAGTACTAGTATGTAACACACAACCGATTCCAGCGAACACTGGAGTTGAGGAAAGACACAACTCGTAGGTGAAAGCCTGCGCGCTCATGTTATTCTAATTCCCATCAGAGGAAGAGGAATAAACTGAGAGATCGGAATAACACACACATGATGATGGCATTTTCTTCTGTTTGGAAGTATTGGGCTCCGCTTCCTCTCCTGCTGCTCCTGTACTCGCAAACAGGTAAGACTATTTATTCAGGCTATACACACTTTGGAAGTTAACTTGTCATGGACGCTTAATTAAAGAAAACATATGTAGGGATGTATAGAAAAGTGCGCAGCTTGTGTAAACACACCGACATATGCATTTCTCCTTCAGCGCGTCAGCATGAAATGTGACAGAAACCACGTAAAGCCATTAACAGTTAGACTAAACCAAAATTAAAGTAGCTTCTCCTAAAGTTCTTCTTTTTGTTCCTGTTTACGGGCTTTTCTGCTATTATATATGCTAATAGTCGTTATTTTCCCTCATTAGTTTGCGTCACTCACCTGCACCTCAGCTGACTCCGTTTGCTCTAGTAACATGCTTAATAACTGCACAAGCACGCGCTTTGTCGATCTATTTCACGCATACATGTGTCTTCCTCCGCAGTGTTATTATTATGTTGATGCTCGCGCGCGTCATTGTTCAGATTCTACCCGCTGTGATTTCTTCTCTTTGTTGTATACGTAATGCTCCCTCGTTTACCGATGTCCTTTGGGGATGTCGAGGTGCACGTATTGCGACAGTCAGTGCACGAGCGCAGTTTCGTGTCACAGCGGATTGTTGCAGTTCGGAGGTCCCGCTCTGGGCTCCTCTGCGCAGGGGTTACTGTCCCAAATCAGTCTCAAATATACAAGACTTGTCAGTGCAATTCCCAACACGGGCCGCGTATTTCATGCTTGCCATCGCATGATAAGTGCATCTGCTGTTGTCTTGGGATTTGGATTTACTCGAGCATCTTGGAGATACTAGCTGGCCGTTTAATTCTGCTCTTCAAGCTGTGCCATCTGTTTATGAGATGAGGCTCAAATTGATAATTATTAAGCAAGGGAGAAAATAGCATTGGATGAAAAAAGAAGAGATTATTAGATGTCTTTTACCAATGTTGGGTTTAATTGCACCTGTTCTGAGCCCAGCAGCAAGATTGTGGTTTCTACGGATAACCAATTAAAAACTTTGCAGATGTATTTGTATATTAGTTTTGAAGTCTAATCCTAAAACAAGGGATTAATGCAAACTCAAAAAAGCTTTCTTGATAAATTTAAACAGCTATTGCTCTGTTAGTTCATTTGAAGAAGTGTGGATGCTTATCCGAACCATGTGAAGTGAGAGCACTGAGAAAGTGTTCGGATGTGGTTGGACTAAAATATATGAACACAATACGGATCATCTAAACCAGGGGTGCCCAAACTCGGTCCTGGGGGGCATTAAGGTATAAAGTTAGTTTTCTCCTAAATAATAAAACTTCACAAAAATATTATTTTCACATTTTAAATAGTGAAATAATATTATCAGCCGAAGACTATCAAAGTTCAACATTGTTTACAGTCAAATAAATGATGTTAATGTTGATTTGAAGTCATATTTACATGTGATTTCTGACCGAATATTTAAAGTACCATGGTAAACAATATAGGGAACATATCACAAGTTGACACTGAACAAATGTGCGAATATAAAACCACCTTTACCTTAATCTGGAGGGCTGGTGTCCTGCATTTAGCTCCAACTTCTTTCAACACACCTGCCTGGAAGTTTCTCGGATACCTAAAGAGCTTGATTAGCTGGTTCATGTGTGTTTAATTGGTGTTGGAACTAAAATATGCAGGATACCAGCCCTTCAGGGCCGGGTTTGGGTATCCATGATCTAAACAAACCAAAAAAAAAAAAAAAAAAAACATGATTCCATAAAATGTGATTTTTATGTCATTTTCATAATGTTGCTTATTACAGTTCAGTATAGACTTTGGAAATGTATCTTCCTGAAGCAGATGCTCATTTGTGAGTGGGATGTAGGAATCTCTTCTGCCGTTTTGACTTATGACTCATTCTGCTAGCGTCTTACAAATTTTATAAGATCTTTATGAGTTTTTATGTGATGAAAATATCATTGCATGTGTGTGTGTTCAGCCCATCAAACAGCACAGTTTTGGATATCCGGTATGTTCTGTCACAAAATACATATCATAAATGCAGTTTTGTTATATCGTCAGGTTCATTCTTAAAAAATGAAAGCGTAAAGTTAACCAGGTCTAAATGTATAATAAAAATTTTGCTCGAGATCAAACAATCCGAAAAAACTGAACTTTGTGATTACACTCTAAATGTCTAGATCTGGAAGGTCTGTAAGAGTACAGTATGTTGACTGGAAAAAAAAATCAGCTTTTTACTTAAAGTGTTAGAATCCCTCTGCTTTTATCCAATTCCAGATTTTGTTGTTCACTAGGGAGGGAAATGTATTGCAAGGAATCATGGAGAAATTAAAATAGAACCATTCCATGTGTCCAAATACGCCTACATAACTATGTAGTATGCAAAAACAAGATGTGTGCCAAGTAGTATGTCAAATTTAATGAAGTATTCATAAAAGAAGAACTGAGAAGAATTTGGATTTCTTAATACTTCTGGCAAGATTCTGAAGTTTGCTTCTGATGTACACAGAGGCGAATTTGGTCATTTAGGGGGCCTAAGAAACTTCAGCCATGGGATTCAAGTCCTAAAATGCACTCGTTCTACTTTAATAATAATTATTTTTTTATGTCACTCAATTTTTTTTCCTACATTTTATCCTAATGCAATTTTCTTAAAATGAATTTACAACTGAAAATGATAAATACTGTTTATAAATTTGATTGCTGGACTGCTTCATGGTTGAGGTGGTGGATATTTTATTTTATAATATTATAATTACATAACATTACATAAATTTTTAATAATTTTATATTTGATTGTATATTAAATAATATTTAATGATGTAAATGTATTTGACTCTCACTATACACAATATGATAGAAAAATAGAAAATGATGTTGTATGTAAATATATATATATATATATATATAGGTATAATTTGCACTTCTAGATATTTATTGGAAACCCTCAGATGTCTTGGGGCCCTAAGCGGCCATAAGCGGCTGCTTACCTTGCTTACTGGTTAAATCTGCCCCTGGATGTACACTTCATTAAGCCCCATTGTCACTATAGGCATGGGTCGGTATAAGATTCTGACGGTATGATAACCTTGGAAAAAATATCACAGTTTTCATGGTATTCTGATTACTGCTCTAAATAGATATTCGTTTTAAATGTTTGGGTAGAAAAGCAACTACTTTTTTCCCATTTGAACACAAAGTATTTCATTTTGAAAAAATTTTTATAGTATTTTAGAACAGTAGACATGTCAAGCTGAATAATTTAAATGAATTATTAACTTCTACTGTGTTCAATAATTTCGAATATTACAATTATTTATTAATTATTTAGGGGTTTTTCATCTTTTATTGAGACATGATAGTGAAGGAAAGACAGGAAAGTACTGGGAGCAGAGAGAGAGGAAGGATTGGCATAAGACCTCAAGCTGGGAATTGAACTCAGGTTGCCATGAACACTATGGTACTATATGTTGGCGCTTTTAACCACTAGGCTATTGGCACCGACTTTATTTTTTTGCAATTTAAATGTAGGATATCTTTTCTGCTGGAGATACTGCTGTCCTAAAAAAAAAAAAAAAAAAAGTAAATAAAAAATCTTACACATACCTTAGGAATGATATAGTAGAAAATTTTGACAATTTTAAAACCTTGACTTTTCCAAACCGTGGTATACTTTGAAAACGATTATCTCCCCATGCCTAATTGTCACATGACAGGTCAAATGACACTGACAACAAGCCAGATATATGTTCAAATTTCTTTCATGCTACACACTTAATAGTTTAATAATCTTAAAAGTTTCTTATGCTCTCTTGCAAAGTAAGAGTCAAAATGTCAATCCCGAATGCAATATTAAAATATACAACATATGTGTGATGCACTCATATGTATGTGCATACTGTAGTTGTGAAGACTAAAGTGTCACTAAAAAATGCCAAGCGCTAGCTCCTCATTTTAGTTCCACTTCATGTTTTTGGAAATCCATGAAAACAGTATTAGCATATTTATCTATTTGAAATTCTCTAGCATTCCTTTGTTGAAATTCAGCTGTTTGTGGTCTGAGCCTTTTCAGGTTTGTGTTTGTGTGTGTGCCAGGCTGTTTGTTTTACACTGTCTAATAATAAGAGAGATTTTTTTTCCATCTGCACAGCTGTAGTTTGCAGTTCTCGCTATATGTGGTATTGGCATTTGTTCAGATAAAGATGAAGAAATGTGTTGAGCTGTATTGTTGTGGGCATTCGTGTGTTTGTGCATTGTTCAAATGGCAGGGTGTCTCCTCATTTGGACCTTGGAGGTCAAGAGGCAGCTGTGGAGATGACTGCCATTAATCTCACCCGTGACAGGGATAAAAGGGGGTTGGGGAAGGGAAGAAGAGGGAGTCAACTGATTATCACCCCCGTTCTTCATGTAAATCAATATAGCTAGAGTTTAGATACTTGATCAACATATCTTCGGTTTCTGAATCTGTATGGAGATAGATTTGTTTCTGTTTTATTCAATCAAAATATTTACTTTTAGGGAAAAATTAAGTACATAATAATAAAAAAAGATATAAACTATACACATTTAATTTAAAAATGTTTGTTAAACACTGTAAAAAAATCTGTTAATTTATGTTTTTTTAAAATGTAAACGTAACGTAACGTAAAATAACAGCCATTCAAATAAAGACATTTACCATAAAATAACAGATGGTAAATTACAGAAATTTATTGGAAATTCAAATTTAAGGAAATTTCTGTAATTTAATGTCCATTATTTTACGGTTAATTTCTGTAATTTAACATCTGTTATTTTACAGTAAATGTCTGTAATTTAATGGCCATTTTATAGTAAATTTCTGTAATTTAATGTCTGTTATTTTACAGTAAATTTCTGCAATTTAGCTGCAGATATTTTACAATACATTTCTGTAATTTAACATCTGTTATTTTACGGTAAATTTCTGTCATTTAATGTCTGTTATTTTACAGTAAATATATGTAATTTAAAGGCCATTATTTTATGGTAAATGTCTGTAATTTAATGTCTGTTATTTTACAGTAAATTTCTGTACTTTGGTGTCAGTTATTTTACGATACATTTCTGTAATGTAACATCTGTTATTTTACGGTAAATTTCTGTCATTTAACGTCTGTTATTTTACAGTAAATATCTGTAATTTAACAACCATTATTTTATGGTAAATGTCTGTAATTGAACGGCCATTATTTTATGGTAAATTCCTCTAATTTATCGGCTGTTATTTTACGATTCATCTCTGTCATTTAACGTCAGTGATTTTACGTTAAATTTATGTAATGAAACAGCCATTAATTTACTTTTTTTCCCTCCAGCATCCCAGCTGATTTCTGATTTTTTTTTTTACTGTGATGATAATAAAATATTTTGGATCACAAAAAATAAACTATTGTCCTACTATGCAGTTACCACAATTTTCATTGCACACTCATTCATTTTGCTTTTTGTTCTGCTGTCATATATTGCACATCTAGACTCTTTGATTTCAAGTTGAAATGTTTTGCTTGCATGTTAAAAAGTATGCTGGGCTAAGTTTGTGTCTTTTTGTGTCTACCAAAATTAGGTACATTCATTGTAATTTTAAAAATTAAAAATTTCAAATAAACAAAAAAACTTTTATCCACCCCCCCCCCCCCCAAAAAAAAAAAAAACATAATATTTTGATAAGAAGATAAAGAAACAAAAATAACTCCATAAATCTGCTGATAAATCAGGAAAAGTTTGAAAAAACCCCCAATGAAATTAAACGAAGGGAAGAGTTTCAGATGAAAGGATCTCGAAGCAGCCTCAAAAAAGAGAGAAATTGACAGTGAGAAAGAAGTAAAGATGTAAACGGAGTGGAAAAGTAGAAGACAGCTCGGGAAACAGATGGAGAGACAGGGATAATTGGAGGAAGAGACTTGAACCTGTAAGAAATGACTCTATCATAAACTGAGAGAAAGAGAGATGTAGAAACTGGGGAACAAAAAGATACAGAATAGTGTGTGTGTGTTTGTGTGTGTGTGTGTTTAGTATTGCCCCTTCCCCCAGCACAACAAATACAGAATGTACTAGGCTCAGTGACTGTGTGTGTGTCCCTTGGGTACAGGCCTGCAGACTCATGTTGTGTTCTCCATCTGAGCCCCTCTTTCTCTCTTTCCTCTCTCTTATTGTCTTTCTTTCTCTCTCTCCCCTCTCTCTCTCACTCTCTCTCTCTCTCTTTCTCTCTCCGCGTGCCCTTTTTTTGCAGTGCTGTGTGACTGACACACAAGAGCACACACACAATAAAGGGCCACAACTGTGCCGGTTGCATTCTGCATGCTGCATTTTTTCCCGTCCCCTCTCATCACTGGCCCTGCACAGTTAATCATCTCTATTTGTTTATTCGATGGCAAGCAATATGAGAGTCATTCGTTTGAATCTGTTTTCATCATTTTTTTGGGACTCTGTCAATGTTGCTTGTGCTGGAGCTCCAAATTGCCTCCTAATTGGAAAAAAGCATAAAAATAGCAGCACAGTTTAAGAGAATTTGTATGGATTTTTCTTTTCTCTTCAAGTAAATTGCTAATACATATTGTAGTTATAATAGTTGCCTTCTTATATGGTTTGACATGACTAGTCATGTGGATAAAAATTGAAAAACAGTTATTGTTGTAATGTAGCAGGGGTTCATCATACTGCAACTGAAATGGCTTCAAATGCTACAAATAATAAAGATTTATGAGAGTAATTTGAATTCTAATCAGCACTGGCAAAACTGAGGAAACTTTGTGTGCCATATGCAGTTTTTGGCAGTGTTCACCAGTTTGTTTTTGCTGCAACTCTGTATAGTCAGAGAAGGGATGTCATATAAGTGAACAAATTGCTCTTTTTTTAAATAGTCTTGTGTGCTTATGCTCTAATATTAGCATCAGAACCTCTCAGTGTTTCATTCAGGATCCATACTAGGTTTGAACTACTATGATTAGGAAATGACAAATTCATTAGTTGCAATATATTCATCTAAATTGGTGTATTAATTACTCACCCCCATGTTGTTTAAATCCCTAAGTTTTTGTTTATCTTTAGAATACAAATAAAATATATGAAATATACAGCAAAAAAGTCAGACTTTACTTTTTTCGGACATAAAAGTATAAAGTGGATGAGCAAAGTCCCTTTAAGGCAAGTCATTTCATTCGGCGGCCATCTTTGAAATACCTCTCGGGCAGTATGCTCGGCTGAATGTGAAAACATGAACCTTTGTAAAACTGTTTGCTGAGCTTACGATTTCATTACATATTTGAAATCGGCAGTAAAACTAAACAACAACTGTATCGTAAGTTTTATTTCTAAACGTTCAAATCGAACAAAATCAGCATATTTTCAACTTGCCCAAGCTAATGCACATGCGCACTCTAAAAGAACGAGATCACGACACCGACCTCATTTATGGCCATGTTACATATGATCATACTCTGAATAATGCTCATCAGATCACACTGGTCTTCCGAAGTAATGCACAACTTGGTCTTGATAGTAAATCTACTCCAAAAATGACATTGACATTTTTTTAAGATTCCGATGGTATGATAACCTTGGATAAACATATCACGCTTTCACGCTATTGAGATTACTGCTCTAAAATATATTCTTTTTAAATGTCTGGGTAAAATAAAAAAAATAAAATTCTTTTACTACAATATATTTTATTTTGAAAAACATTTTATTTTACAATAATTTGAAGCAGTAAACAGGCCAGGCTGAGTAATACAAATGAATCATTGACTTCTGTCTTCATTAGTTTTAAAAATAGATTTCTTTACAATTTAAAAGGGCATTTTTTTTCTGCTGGAGATACTGTTGTCCTAAAAAAAGAAAACGAAAATAAATAAACAAATCTAACACATACCTTAGGAACGGTATAGCAGAAAGTTTTGCTGGTTTTAAAACCCTGACTTTTCCTAATCACTCTATACCTTGAAAACATTTATCATCCCATGCCTACGTTAAGTAGTTGCTGCTGTCATGTGACATGCGTTTGACAAGACAGACTGTATTTTACGTTTATTTCATACAAATTGCAAAACCAAAAAAATAGTTTTCAAGTGTATTTGCATCATTTAAAGTACAGATTTCAAGATTTATTTTGATATATTTCTAATGTTTGTGAAGTAACTATTCACAGAGATTCAAGTGTATTTGTTGACCAACAAAAAGCCTACGTATGGGTGAGCTTCTCCCCTAGAGAATCATCAGTCTATAGCGATCATTAGTTACGTTTCCATCCACCTCTTTTTATGCGCATTTTGGATATGACATGATATAATGGAAAAATTCTAGTTTGCGCATTAAACAAAGTCATGTGATTTTGTTTTAAGAGATCATGTGATGGTAAAAATATGTGTGAATGGACAAACCAGCAGGCTGAGCACACCGTAAAACAACTGAAAACACCAGTATTAGTGTTATTATACTATTAATTACCTCCAGAATTGTGTCTGTGCTCCGTGTCTCACGCCTTTAAACACCACCACATGCTTACTGCGTATCAGCATTTGTCTTCTGAGGCGCAATTCATTTATTAAAAAAAGAAAAGATTCACACAGCTTCTCCTAGTGCAGTATTTACTTTTGATATTTGGCACCAGCTAATCAGGAAGTGACAATTTTGTTCTTTTTGACTACTTGGATGGAAACGCTGCTTTATTTGAATGTCTTACAGTATATGTTAAGCACATAAATTTCTGTGCATCTTTAGATAGAAACATAGCTAATGAATGGCTCCTGTACTAGTAGGCAGGGCTTTATTTGCCATATTGAACGCTAGACTTTTCCTCATTTAAAACTATACAAGTCACTTGTCCTGTGTATTTTATAGTCTTTGGGGTAAGCCATTATATGTTTCAATCATATTAAATACACATTCTTATAAGGCAGAGTGATTTCATTAAACTAAAAAAAGTAAAAAGCTGCCCATATATTTATAGTACAAGGCCTAAATATTGTACCCTTTGTCTATATATATTTGTATATATTTTGTTTGGAATGTTTGATTTGCCCTTATGTCTTATTCAGATGCAGGATTGGTGTAGTTTGCAGGGTAGTCGCTATAGGATTAGCGCTAGTTGCGCAGAAATGGGTATTTTCACTCTACACTGTTCCATAATGCCACGCGGAAGCCTTTATCTTAAGCCAAGGTTTATCCTTTGATTCCAGTGTATGGTTGTGTAATTCCCTGAGTTAAAAAAAAAACATTGACATTTAATTACAGAGGAAGCCTTCCTACCAGTATGTTAACAGACATGTAGTAAAGCCTTCAGGTAGACGCTGCTTATTTTTACTTTCATTTCACAGTGAACACTGAACCCCGGCTCCCATTAGACAAAAAAAGATGAGCTGCTGGCAGACTGCTACGTAGCTACCTGACTTTCTCTCTTATCACTGTAATAGATTACCCATTTCACTGGCCTATATAAACAGATGTTCCTTTAGGGATCCTAGAGTTACACAACAACAAAGAAGACAGAAAAGCGAATAGCTGTGCTGAAACTCACAAACAGCTTTAATTTGAGAATGAAGAGATAAACACAGGGTGGAATAGCCCTATTTCATAGGGTTTGAATGAAGGGCTGGATTCATCATTGTGTTTTATGGCGTTGTTACACGAGCCGGGTTTGTCGCAGGTGGCGTTTCTCGGTAACTGTATTTCACTATAATTATCTTCAATCTGATTCGACTGATTAGATACTCCTTTAATTTTCTTGCTTGCTCTCATCGCCTGCCTGCCTGCGGTCACTCATATTAGATGCAATATTTTATGGAAGGCTTATTGGAAGGCTGTGGTTTTTAAATGACAGAAATGATGAATCAGACGCTCATGGTCAAGTTGACTGCAATTGCTGTTATACTAAGGCAGCATATGGCTGTAATGGAATAGAAACTCTTCCATCTTCCCCCCCAAAAGAAAGTCTGGACCATTATTCTAATGAAATTCGCACAGAAAAGGTGTGCCCATTAAACAAGCTTATATTTCAGGGTTATCATTCTCAAGCTGTTTCCGCGGCCCGCTTTGATTGAATCCTGGCACATTCATTGTGGGAATTTAAGTGCTCGCTCTCTGATAAGTATGTGAATTATTGAAATTTGCAAGTTCGTATTGGACCCGATTCTGTCTGTGTCACTTGTGAGGAGGCAAAACCTCGCCAGACATGAGTTGTCAATAATTCAGACTTGGGCTGTGAAGTGCAGTCTGATTCAGATCTAATTTTTTCTTCCTCTTGTCCTGTGAGATGTCTGAGTGGCAGATTTGCTGTCTGGTGCCTGCATGTCTTTCTCAGCATGGAGAATATGACTTCACAATAGCGATGTATTGTTCCAGCGTGGAAAATAAGATGGCAGAAAAGGAATGTATCTGTTTTTTTGCCTGTTTATCACAGTTTGAGAAGTAGATAAATATTTATATGAAATTAGTTTCTTTTTTTCTAACGTGTACTAGTATTAATGGTAGTTCAATGGTGTTAATTAAGGCATTTAAAAAACAAAGACTAAATATGAGAGCCTGGTAAAGCATGGTTTAAAAAAAAGAGATAAAAGCAATGTGAGATAAAGATAAACTAAGGTGGTTGTGCAATTTTCCTTTTATGTTTAGGGAAGGATTTAGGTCAATGGTTTGCTAGATGATCTGTACGACAAGTCCTGCCTTTTGGTAAATGTACGCTAAAAAACCAACACATTCTCACTGCAATTCGTAACTTTTTGATTTAGTGGCTAATTCGTACGAATTCATATGATCTCATTCATACAATTTAGTGTGATTTGCTCATCCCCCAGTGATGGTTGGGTTTGGGGGCAGGGTTAGGTGCCACACCTCCTTTAAAATCATACATTTAATAACTGAACTAATTAGAATTTGTACGAATTAGCCACAAAACTTACAAATGTAAAATAGTTAGGTTTTCTCATAAGATCGGGCTGCACCAAACACATTTCAGTCACAAAAATGTGGACAGCACACTCTACTGGATTTGTCATCTGTAATGTTCATCGAAATGTATCCATATTATATTTGTATCTAAGAATTGTAAGCTGAGGAATGTGTTTTAAATGAGCCTAGGCTGGCAATTATTCTACTTTCTTTAGGGAATATTGGAAATTGAAGCTATTTTTTTTTAGGAATTTCAGAGATAAAATGATTAATAATAAAACACATTTACAAAATTATTGGTTATGTAGTAGAATGTGGTTGTTTACACAGACAAAAAACAAAACAAAAAAACAAATCTGCATGTTTTTAATAAAATAATAATATGTACATAAATAGATGTACATAGAGAAGACAAGGTGTCTGCACAGGTCTTCATATTTTTTTACATACTTTGTTCAGCAACGTGGACACCAATAGTGTTGAAATGGTGTTGAAAGAGTCACATACTGTATTTATAAGGTATAATTCACCCAAAAATGCCATTTTTATCCTCAAGTAATGATGTATTTGCGGCCAAAATATCACACGTGACGTGAGCTGCTGACCATGATGGTACCATAGAGAGGGTGGGCAGTGAATGAAGTCTACTTTAGTGAACAGAACCTGCTGTGAATAACAGATAATAAAGTTGTAAATAACGTTCAGTTTGTGAAACAGAGTGATTGTTTGAGAGCCACACAGGAAGTATGAACCGCAATTAGCAGTAAAAATGAAACGGAAAGCATGCACAACATTTAAATAATCATATGGCATTATAGAGTTATGTCTAGGCTATGACAAGCATTTGATATGCTGTTTTCTTTCTTAGCGAACACAAAGTGCTGTGCATGAGAATAAACAGTAGACCTACATATTTTGAGAAATAACAATAATAATAGCCAACTCATATTAACCTTTATTTGACATCTACATATGTTTTGGCTTAACTGTAAAAGTATAAATATGTCTTTATGCTGTATTTTGCGACCTCTCATAATGGTATCATATTTGGTGGTACTTGGTACTAAAAGCTTCAATAAATCCCCAGTTTTGGAAACAAGATGACTACTCTCTGAAAACATGTGCTTTTACTCATCCCTCGCACTGGCAATATCCCAACATCAGGAGCTAAATCCTTTCAGTTCTGCTCTCTATTATACAAAGCAAGTAACCATTTGGTATTTTATCTAGAGAGCGTCTTGTGAGAAACAGAGTTGCTAATCGAAAAAAAGAGAAGGAATGACTAGGCTCAGGGACATGAAAAGAGAGGTGGTGAAGAGAGAGACAGACTTAAGTGGATGTTGTGGTTGATTGCCACAGAGGTGAACATTCCTCCTTATAGGGGCAGGGTTGCCATGACTTGGCAAACTCTGCCCTGTGCTTGTTTAAGAGCCCCCTAACCTCTGTCTTTTCTCTTGCTCCTGCTTTCATTTCTCTGCCTCATCTTTCTACCTGTTTCCAAGGCGCCCGACAAGTCTCTGTTCCCTATACCCACATGAGGTAAAGGTCCCAGACTTTCGCAGTAATTACAAGAGTTTGAGAGATACTAAAGCCCTCACTAGGTTTGATTGGATGAAGGACCCATTAGAACTAAAACGGGCCCCTGCTCCAGATGGAGTGTGTGTGAAAGGCTTTGTAGCTTCTTGAGAGGGAGACTAATGCAGACTGCACCGATTACATTATGTGGAGAGTGTGGAGGTGATAATGAGGCTCTGGATGGGCGCAGAGGGCTGAAGGGAGCAGTCCTTAGATGGGACAGGTGTGTGTGTGTATAACGTGAGCATATCATGAAGGGAGGAGAGAGATGTTTTTTCATTAATTCTGAAAGCAGACATGTGTGCTTTTAGATGTTTTAATGCATTTTCCAAATCCTAGTTTAACATGCAGAGGCAACATTAAATATGCAGAAAATATGTCAACACCGTGGCTCTAAGGCAAAATGTCAAAATATAGTTCTGATTGTTTAAAAGTGAAGTAGTTTCTGCATAACTCGTGTCACCTTGTGAAATTACAAATATAAAGCATATTTTAGCTTTTCAAACATGCCATACACCAACCAAACTCTTTCTTAAAGGTGACGTCAGAATATAATTTCACTTTTTTAGATTTTTTTGTGTGTGTTTTGTTTAGGTTTCTGCTGTTTCTGCCAGCTCAGACAAGTTGAAAAGAAAACATGCAGGCTTAAAGACTCAAAGGCTGGTTTATACTTCTGCGTCGAGTGATCGGTGTGGCCCCCGGCGCCTGCACTTGAGCATAGTCGAGCGTTTAAACTTAAAGTACCTTTAAGGCATGTCATTTCACTTGGCGGCCATCTTTAAAATGCCTCTCATGCAGTATGCTTGGGCATTCTGTCTAAATGGGGAAACAAAAATTCTCCAAAACTGTTTGCCAAGCTTACGATTACATTACATATTCGGAATCACCAATAAAATGAATCAACATTTGTCTCATAAGTTTCATTTCAAAACGTCTAAATCAAACAAAATCGGCATTTTTCAGGTTGCCCAAGCTAATGCGCATGCACACTCGAATGGAATGAGATTACATCCAACCTCATTTATAGCCGTTCCACACTATTTATCATCCTGAATAATGCTTTGTCTGATTGCGTTGGTCTTCTGAAGTGTCCAAAACTTGGTCTTGATGGTAAATCTCCTCCAGAAATGACAGCGACTCTTTGTTGGCCTTAAGCAATAGTCAAATACACCAGTGTCACTTTTCATATGTATGGGTGTTTGTTTGATAATAATGAGCTGCAATGTTAACCAATGATGCAGGAAATGATTATACATTCGGGTGATGGAGCAATGTGATCTCCCATTTTGTCATCATAATGTGGAAACCGCTTCAAATACTTCCAATATGTCAGTCATACAGACAAAACTTTGCAGAAAATCAAGGTTTGCTGAGCACTGTGTGTGTGTTGCGCAGGTTTAGCTCCTTAATAATGGATTGGTATTCCAGATACAGTCAAAGGGAGGGGAGGGGGAGCAGCACCTCATTAGCATCTAATGCTAATTAGCTCATCGGTCACTGTAGACTAAGATGTTAGTGTGTAAAATTTGCATCCGATGTCACCTTTAAGATTGTTCTTATCCTTACAGTATTTTGCTGTTTTATAGTAAGCTTAATCAGTGGTTTATATGGGTTTAGATTACTTGTCAATAAGAAACCTGCAAGTTTTGGTTACTGATTGAAAGCCCAGAATTCCATTAAGCTGCACTACTGGTGTGTATTCTAGCTTTTCAAGAGGCAGTGAAATGAGCTGTGTTTTCATTATGTTGTGTGTTTCATGATAACAGAGATGGAATGTAGACATATAAGGTGTGACTGAAAGGGCAAGCAGGACTAAGACTAAATCATTGACGACATCTCGTAGCGCTACATATCATTGAGGCTGAAAAAGAACAACAAGTAAATGGCAATTATATGCTTTCAGTATGTAAGACATTGAAATAGAGTCAGTGTTTTGTAATGGTATTTATTCACATATACAGCAGTAGTGCAAAGAGTTACTTTGAAGCTTATTAGTTGTCCTCATAACTAAAAACATTCATTCTTTTTTCATTGTGAACATACCATCCTTGGGTTCTATACTGGCAGTAGTTCTAGTAACTATGAAAACATCCTCCAGTGTGAAAGTCCCTTTATTGGTTTCCAAAGAACCAAGAAAAAATCTTAAGAACCTTTTCTGTTATGAAAAAAAAACAAACCTTTAGTACAGTGTGAATGTGCATGAAGGATACGCTATTTGCAATGGTGGAATTTAGACAGAAAACTTCTCCAGATTTGCACTTGTGGAAGATTAAAGCATGCAGACCATCCCAAACACAAAACACAGGCCCTTGCGATATTTGTAAACATTGCAATACTTTCATTTTTACTGTTCACCTGGTTTGTTTGCTGCCTGTTTGTGTAATAATCTGAGTACACCTGCCAGCTTCTGCTCCTGCATATAGATGTACATTATATTACTAATAAACACTAATTATATACATTTGCACCATTATCTTTAGACCAGGTTTCAGTTGGTCAGTGGTCTATTTAAGTTGCCTCAAATTAGCAATGTGCCAACAATGCACCCAAACACACCTTGTTTGCAAGACTAGCACGCCCATGGGGACACGAATGCACTTGCTATTTAAACAATGTGGCACCAGATGTAAAAATGATAACTGCATCCTTTTTTAAAGCTTGAAGAAAAACTTGTCATGCCTGGTGCTGCTATGAGCCAGACATATAATTAATTATGCTGAATTAAACTTAAAATTTGTAAGTTTTAAGAAACACCAAAGTAGTTTTTTTTCTTGTAGAAAACACACTTAATGTTGCATTAACTCAATGAAGATCAATGATGTTTATTTAAATCAGTGTATATATTGTACACTACCTGACAAAAGTCTTGTCGTCGATTCCAGTTGTAAGACAAGACTTTTGTCTAAGCAAAGTCAGACCTTACTGTCCTAGTTAAATCATTAAAAATTCAGACGTGATCATATTTTATTTTGCTAAAATAAGCGTAATCTAGAGGCATTTGCCTTTCATATAAGCCACTTCTGATACCAAATGATCAACTAGAAGTCAAGTCATTATTTGTTGTTTCTAAAACTTGGATAGGCGACAAGACTTTGTCAGGTACATTGTGTATATAATCAGTGTACAGTATCATTATAGACAAATTAATCTCATTAGTAGACAGATTAAATTAACTAGTGAGCATGACCTTTCAAAACGATAATTTCTAAATGTCCATGGGGCCAGAAGTGCCCATGGCTGAAAAAGCACCCAGCTACCATGATTCGTTTCTATAAGGAGAGAGAGAGGCCAGAGAAAAAAAGGAAAGGAAAGAAAAGGCTGAAGGTTTAAAGGAGAACAGCGTGAAGGTCTCAGCACCTACACTACACAGTTCAATGGTCTGTGAAACTGTAGAGAATGGGAAGCTAAAAAGACTCGTGTGCAGGACTTGACTGAGGAAAACGGAGGGCCAGAGATGGAGGAAAGAATAACAAACAACTGAGTATTTGTAAAATCACAGGGAAGAAAGAGAAACATATCAAAGTAAAGGGTAAAAGATTCTCCACCCCGTGAGGACATTTAGGGAAGAGAGACTCTGAGAGAGCTAAGAAGGACAAACTAAGTGGAACTAGTTGTGTAGGTGAGTGAAGCAAACAGCGAATACATGGCACCATCACAAAGTGAGAGCAGATGATCAATGAGGACGTTTTACTGCAGGCCACCCACCCGTCTGGAGCTGAGTGGCAGGTCAGAGGTGAAGCGCTCACACACTCAAACACAATCACATTTCCCTCCCAGTCTTCTGCTCTCTCTGATATGCCCACTGGAGCGCTCAGCACTGTGCTGCCAAATGAGAACCGTAGGGTTGTGCAACACTCAGAAGTGAACAATTGGCTCACTTTCAATTCACGAGCATCAGTTTGAATCGAATTTGCCACGTCCCACAGCAAACTGAACTTAAATCAATGTTATTTTAATGTTATTTGTGTTCTAATTTGAAAATACTTATCTATCTATCTATCTATCTATCTATCTATCTATCTATCTATCTATCTATCTATCTATCTATCTGTCTGTCTGTCTGTCTGTCTGTCTGTCTGTCTGTCTGTCTGTCTGTCTGTCTGTCTGTCTGTCTATCTGTCTATCTATCTGTCTGTCTGTCTGTCTGTCTGTCTGTCTGTCTGTCTATCTATCTGTCTATCTATCTGTCTATCTGTCTGTCTGTCTGTCTGTCTGTCTATCTGTCTATCTGTCTGTCTATCTGTCTGTCTGTCTGTCTGTCTGTCTGTCTGTCTGTCTGTCTGTCTGTCTGTCTATCTATCTATCTATCTATCTATCTATCTATCTATCTATCTATCTATCTATCTGTCTGTCTGTCTGTCTGTCTGTCTGTCTGTCTGTCTGTCTGTCTGTCTATACTTCATTGAATAATAACATTTACCAAAGTACAAAATAAAGATACTAAGTAAATTGGTAAAAATCAACAGAGCTTTTATTCTGCATAATAAACAATAAGCTGTAATCTTAAACCTAACATTGAGGTCAAATCTATGCAAAAAAAAAAAAAAAATGCTCTGGAGCAATTAACAAATAACTGTGACCAAATTCTTCCATACGATATACCCCAAACCAATTATATTTTTTTAAAAATCCACTACATACATCCATCAGCCCAAGTAGAGGAATAAACCTCCTATGACAGCATTAATCAGGAGTTTAGCCCCGCTACTTAGCACTTGCTGAGGGTAGGGAGTGATACACACAGGTGAAGAGGATGGAACAGTACTGATAGTAGTAGAATATTGCACAACAAAAAAGTGTTGTATAAAATTTTATATCATTCATTCATTCATTCATTCATTTTCTTTTTCGCTTAGTCCCTTTATTAACTTGGGGTCGCCACAGCAGAATGAACCGCCAACTTATCCAGCATATGTTTTATGCAGCAGCAACCCATCACTGGGAAACATTCATACACTACTGACACTTTAGCTTACCCAATTCACCTATACCACATGTCTTTGGACTTATAGGAGAAACTGGAGCACTGCACCACCATGATGCCCCAAATTTTACATCATATATACAGTAAATATAAAGTAAATGTATCATAATATTAAATAATGTTAACATTATCTATGCATTTCTGTAAAAACTCCACACCTTACAATCAAATTGCATGGTAATGCTGCATCCTTCCTGTTTGCATTAATCCAATTATGAAATTAAAATGCTTAAATGCTGAATAAAATCCCAACTTTGAATACCAAGCAAGGACCTGATTAAAACCAGTAAATAACTCAGGAGGAACAGCTCATAAAAGTATCCTCGAAATTCTCACAGAGCTATCCGGTCCACTGTTAGGGGTCAACAGCCACACTGAGAGAAACATATATACAGACAATAGAGATCCCTCACAGCTAACACCAAACGCTAAATGATAGATGCTCTCAGTGATGATGATTATCCAGAGATCACTTTGAAAACAAATTGAGGTGACGCGAGATGTGGGATTGATAAGCACTTCAAATGTGGAGCAGAGCCAGGCGGTACAGCAACATCCAACACTGCAGCATCAGCACAACTCTGTCCCCCTTCCCAACCCGAGAACAATGAATTCAGGCTCGGAGAGCGAACCTTTGATCTGGGATAATTAGTAAGCTGTAAATAAATCTTCATTAGCAGTAATGAATTTACACCACAGAACAAAAAACATCAAAAAGTCACCAGTAATTCCTCAATTAAAATCTCAAAGCACGCCTCGAGGACGAGGACATTGCTTGCGGGATGTGCCTTCGGTGTTGTTTAGTCTCCTTATTGTTTGGTAAAATAACCACAGTAGCGAGCGTGAGGTCATCTTGTTGTTGTTCAGGCGATGCAGAGAGTTTGTCCTTCCAGAGCTGGCGGGCAGAATTGGCCCATGGCTTCGATAGCAAGAGATTACTTCCACTAACAATGGATTACGTCCCCTAGATTGTTTCGGTTTGAGGGCTGTGCGTGAGGTTCTGGGAATCCAGGACTCGTGACCTTGACGACGGGTGATTGCGAGGGCTCAGCTCAAGGGAGCTCTTAGTGAGAATAGCAAAATGCATAATAAGACGGAAAGGTTTTTAGTCGGAATGAACGCAGGCGTGACTGGCTGTTCTGGAGATTTGGAAGTCTTGTTTCTCGCACCCCTGAGACCAAACCTGGAGCGCTCGACAATCTCACAACTCATCTGAAAAAGAAATAATGTTATCATTTTCTGCATGCGGGTGGGATGAGTCACGTCCCCCTCTGCGTTGCCGGCAAATCAGTTTGCTGTGCAAGCTGTTATATTAACAGTAATTTCTGATGCAAACACACAAATCTCCGAGATTCACTTTTTGAGTAGAATATCAGCCTCTAGCACCTTAGGGAAAAGTGGAATTTGTCAGTATATACCGCTTTAATTACCCATGATTCTCCTTCACCTTATCTGTGTTCAACTAATGAAGCTCTGAGGAACACAACTGGCTGCTACAGGAAATTGTCTAATTAAAAAAAAGATTGCTTATATTGTGGAAGATGGATGGCAGGAGACGAAGCTCAGAGTGACATTTATTTGGGTACATGAATTTGAAGACAGCCGAAGTTAATAGAAATGGTTATTAATTTTCTTGTTATAGTAAACAGATGCAGGCTAGAGGTTGCTTACTCACTTCAAAATAAAGGCACAGTAATGCCATAGCATAACCTTTTCTGGCTCCCCAAAGAACCTATTAGTGTAATGCTCTTCAAAGACACATTTATTTTCTATAGTGTGAGGAAGATTTTCATAATCTGTTTTTCTACTTTTAGAAATGTTTCCATGGATGTTAAATTTCTTCATTTCCTCAGTATCATATTGTTTCAAACCAGCCATCTATGTTCTTTGAAAAACTAAAGATATTTTGAAGAATGGTCAAGCTGTCAGTGTAGGCAGAAAGAAAAAAATAAGCCCTTTGTCATTGTTTGGAACAAAATGTAAGAATGGGTTTTTTAGTGGTTCGAACTGCTGATTGATTAAAAAGTTATCAGTATGATGGTAAAAAACTGTACATTTCTTGTAGCGATGTCACGATCAGGTTTTTTTGCCCTCGAGTCCAAGTCATTTAATTTTGAGTATCTACCGATACCGAAACCCGATCCAATACTTTTATAATAAGCTAAGAAACAGATCTAAGATGTTCCTTATATTTATTTAACTACCCTTATTTTAACGTTCAACAACTCTGTTAAAAACAGAGCACTTCTGTGAGGTAGCTTGAACAATCAAGTAATAAATAACATCTTCTGCATAATTCTTTACTTTTGGACTTCAGTGCAACAGTAAATATATAAATCTAATATAAAAACAAATGGCACCTCAACTTAAAATACTCAGCATGCAATCCCAAGTTTACATATCTCACAGTTTGCTATGGCAATGTTGTCGTCATTCATTTTATAATACCTCCAGACTGCAGACATACTCGCGCTTTCCGTTTCAAGCTGCTTCAGTGTTCTGCTTTGCCGGCATTTACCCAATAGCATCTTTGCAACAAAGTGATGTCATGCCGCACGCGTTGCTGTTTCTGTGTGAAGTCAGGAAAGAGATCTAACTCTGAGCCACTGCATATCTACAGAAGGTAGCGGAAGGTAACGTCCGATTCTGATTGAGTCTGAAACCACGTGATCGGGCACAATTTCTGATCAAGTGAACGGGTCTAGACATTGCTAATTTCTAGTCAAATCATCGTTCTGCAATCTTATACCAAAACAGAAATAAGGGCAGTTATAATAGCTAAAATGTGGACAAACTTTGCTATTATGTGATAGTTTTGTATTGCAATATGGAGCAATTAAGTGTTATGCTAAGTCAAAAGTAATTCACAAATACTTGATAATGAAATGATTTAATGAGAATAATTGGGTTAACTAAAAAAATTGTCCATAGTGTTTGTGTGTAAATGAGTGTGTATTGATGTTTTCCAATGATGGGTTGCAGCTGGAAGGGCTGTGATAAACATATGCTGGATAAGATGGCGGTTCGTTCCACTGTGGCAACCCTGGATAAATAAATGGACTAAGCCAAAAAAAAAAAACATGAATGAATGAATAACTGTATAAAATGATAAAACCTGAAATGATGAAAACAAATTATATTAATTGTTCCCATCTTAAATGTAATTAAAGATACCTGAGAGAGATAATGGGAGAGAGACATTGGGAGAGAATGGGAGAGAGAGAGAGAGAGAGAGAGAGAGACCAGAGAGTAGGCCTCTGCCTGATAGCAGTAGTTTACCACCTATTTTGTATCTTTCTTAACCTTGATCAAATGCTGAGACATACAAACTGATCAATCAACATGTGACCACATTGTAAAACCCCTAAAGTCCACACATACATTAACCATTCCCTGATCTTATCAGTATCTGCCTTTGTAATCTGTATGGACCTTCTTGCTGAAAAATACATGTTTTGCCTTATAAACAAATGCATATGATATTTCGCACTCTTACAAAAACAAACAAAAACCCTCTAAAATCCACCTAACCTGCATTCAAATGTGGCTATTTTCATACTGTTTAGTAGCTGAGGAGTATAGACTAAATGTATGTAGGATTCATAAAACAGTGGGCAAAAATGTTTCCAGTACATCCTGGATAACACTGAAATCCGACGAGAAGGCTGGAAACGGCATAGAGGAACCAGCTGACATGACATCAAGTGATAACAAGGGGGGTGTAGAATGTTGAAATTTACTGGCACTGCACTTATTTAGACTTGTAGAACTTTTTTTTTTTCAAGTTTCGAACCAAATAGTAGCTTGTATGTAATTTTGGACACAGCAAGAGGCGTTTTTCAAAATCTCTTCTTTTATGCTCCTCTGAAATCATGCAGGTTTGGAATGATGTGAGGATGAGTAAATGATGACAGAATTTTCATTCCTGGCTGAACTCTTCTTTGAAGGAAGACCTCATTTTGAGGCGAATCTCTTTGAGCTTCTTGGAAATGGCAGTTTAAAATTGTTTTCCCTTCATGTCCTGGAGGTAAACTGCAGATCTGACATCCGTATGGATTTTTTTTTTATTAAGGTTTTCAACATTTTCTCCTCTCTTTCTCTCGCTCTCTGTTGGCTTCTGACCTCTTGTGATTTATTTGGAACAGACACGCATACAAAAGCTATTCCTCTTGTGGTCACTGAAGTTATGATGTGGTATCTGTGATGTAGGGGAAAGTGATTTTCATGGTAATGGCCGCGGGCTGTGTTTTGTAGGAGAAACTGTGTGTGTGTTCGCCAAGTGCACTTGGTCCTGGTGTCCAGATTTGACGCCTGTGGCACTTTTGTGCTCATTTACATACCGAAAGTCTGTTGTGATTCTATTTTCACCTCCTCCAGACTCAACACCTCTCCTTAGTATCTTCTGTGTTTTTAAGGCTGCAACTTGCTAATCATTTTTACAGTAATGTGCAGTATTACTTTATTATTATCCATTTGTCAGTAAATATAGGCAATGGCTGTTTGTCAAAATTCATTTTTCAGTAATCTCGCGTCCTCGTGTAACGTCATCATCAACCTCATCAAAGGTCAATTGACTCTTCGGTAAGCCACACCCAAAAAACGCCACCCACAAATCGTGGCTTAGCAACCGTAGCTTCGTGCAGGGGCTCTGTCAAGCTTTCGAGCGAGGGAAACAAGCCAAAGTGCTGTACATACAGTATGGATTGTGCAAATCTGACACCTGGTATCCTTAAAGTTTGGACAAGATGGTGGAAATTTTTCCTTTTCAAAGCCTAAAACCCAAGAGGAGAAATGCCAGCCTGGTTCAAACTGTGTGAGGGGCGCAAAAGGAACGGTGTTAAGTTGGTTTTGTTTTTTGATATTCCCGACACTTTCGGTGATAGATACAATAACTCTCACACCTCTTACCCTAAACAGATCTAAACTGTGTTTCCTATAAAAATACAAAGCAGGTTATGTTTCACAGCTGTCTTTTTCCCCGCTCGATATTATGAGCACTGCAATCGGTACACAATCGGTAGCCTATTATGTTGTGAATATACACCAGTAATGCATACTGCAGTCCTTTTTTGTCTGGCTTTCTCGGATATCTCCCTGTTTGTCAAAAACAACGAATTATATTCCAAATGTCTGACACCAGTGCATACTGTACATATTGAAAAAGACCTGCCAGGCACGAAAGCTTGACAGGCGTAGCAACAGTAACTAAGGAGGGCGGGGCACATCGAAGGGTCAATTCCAAATCTCAAGACCGCAAGAACGGAGGACACGTGAAAGTTCCCGGATGTGTTCTTGGTATCAAGGATGCACCGTTGCAGACTTGAGCACCGAACTCGCTCTAGAAGTCCCCGAAGACATTCTGACTGGAGATGGGAAGCACAGCATTTTATATAGATTGTTATAACTTATTTATCTCAGGAGTTTCCCTAAATGAGAAGGTGAACATAAATATTAACATAAAAATCTTAATAAAGGCACAAGCACAAGGATGTTTATTTGTTGAAATTCATATTGAAATCTGTTTTATTTGTATTGTGCAAATTATGTTTGTAAAGTCTTCATGTGAAAAAGGGGAAAAACAATAAATCGTTGTATGAATGATGTAATGTTTAGACAATTTTCGGTTAAAAATGCATGAAGGTCAAGTGACTATCAGGAAGAGCGCAGCATCACATTTATCACTGTACGCGTTCTGTGTGGTCGCGGTTTCCCGAGTTCGTTCTTCCAAGGTGACCTGACAAAACCGGTCTTCATAAGAACACAAGTCCGTTCTCTGCATTCTTGGAATTGAGAAACAGCCACTGTATTTTGATGCATTTTAACACAGCAAATTAATTAAACTGATATATTTATTAAAATAATTTTTTAGTCACCAAACATATTTAGAAATTGAAAGATAATACAATTAAAATCAAGCAAAATATTGCACAAAAAAATTACAATCTACAAAATTTCAACTAAATTCTTTAATGTTTTTGCTTTCTTTTGATTTAACCTCTTTTTTTATTTTTTTAAATATGTGTAGTTTTTGGACCGTTATCGTAAGTTATTTTGTTAGATAAGCTCCAGATATGGCTTCAGCACTGACTAATATAAATGCACAAATATATTGTGTTAAAAATATGAATTTAAAAGAGAGTTTTGTGTGGGGGGTACTTATACATGCTGAACACTTTAAGCCCTTAAGCTGATATTCTTTGATTGGATCGCTTCATTAGATGTTTTCTTCTATATTTTTGCCCTTTATATTTGATTTTATTTAAAAACTACAATTACTTATTTTTCTTATAAGAGTTCAACTTTCAATTATGGAAAACTTAAAACTTAAATGATATGCTTAGCAACACTTTTAATCAAAATGATTGTACTCTGTGAGGTATTTGAAGGTCAACTTTGACAGCAACATTTCATAGTTTGCTTACTTGTAGGAATCCTGTGGAAACGAAATGTATGAATTGTAAGAATAATGCAGAAATATATGTCCTGATGAGAACGCTCTTAACAGCACATTTGTAATCAAAGCAATCAAAGTGCTGATTACTTATTCATTTTTTACTGATTAGATATATATGTGCTGATTACATATCCAGTAAACTAATTTAAGTTTGCAGAAATAGTCCTTACAAAATGGAAGTTGATCTTCAACTCACATGGAACATGAAAGAACATATTTAGAAGAATGTAAACAAGGGCTTTCTGTTCCTACTGAATGGTCAAAAATATAAGGAACCAAAACTGAATGACATGTTTTGTTCTTATTTGACCCCGCTCTGCTTTTTCATAACAGTTTGAACTGCACAAAACCACAAGGAATCTGATCTTTTCAAATTAGATTTGATATCATTTGGGCTTCATTTGAGCTGCTGGAAAATAAAGCCTTTTAATTTAGTTTATCTTTTAAATATATGTCCATTTGTGACTTTTTCTTTCTCGTGACAGTGTAAACTACTGATTTGGACCACTTCCATTTGTAGTCTTCTTAAATACCATGCAGGTCAGGTGTTTGGCATTGAGAACTCAATCTGAAAAGTTATTCATTCTCCTCTGACAGCATTTTTTTACATATCGGTAGTTCTTTGATCGCATGGTGAATTTGATAGACGGCTGTGGAGGAGTCAGTGCAATTTAAAAACAGTGGAATGACAATCTGAACTTAAGATGTCATAGTGTAAGTATTTAAAAACTTTGCTTATTTTCTCGTCATCCTTGTTCCCGTCCTCTTTATTGACATTCACTGGCTTCCACAGCTCATCACCTCATGAATAAAATTATAAACCTTGACTTCAGTCGCTTTCATGTTTACTTTTGATTGACAGTGTGTTGTGTGAGGTCTTGTAATTATTCTTTTTGCACATACATTGCATTTGATTCAATTCCGCTCACTCTTGAATCTGATATCGGCCGTATTTAAAATATATAGTGTGAATTGGCTGAAACATCTGATCTAAACAAAATTATAGTGCTAAATCCAAAGGTTTTGCTGTGTGACCTTAGTGTATTGGAATTTATGTGACTTTCATGTCATTCTGGATCAACATTCATTACAATTCTGTGCTGATGGGAGAGACTCCAAAAATATATATAATAAATTGGTCACTGTTATTATGAAAGTTAGCCAGTGGAAGGACTGGAAGGTGTATTTATCATGCTGACAGCTCAATACAAGCAGAACTTTTGTGAAAACTAAAAACTGTCCGCCTTATTGTCTGTGCATGAGGCACATCAGCTTATCAATGAATGCAGTAAAGACACTAGTTTCACTGGTCTGTTGTTTACTTAAGTATGACAGCATGGCATTCTGTGTATGCTCTTATTATTAATGATCGTGGTGTTGAGGTGGTACATCAATTTAAGTACCCACCAGCATATGTTCTATCTGAGGAGGCTTCATAGTTTTATTATGGATAATACTTTTATGAATTTTTTTAAATTTCTGTTTTAATAAATCTGTTATTACTTTCTAATTTGTGTGTTGGTATGTGTCACTTAATGTAAATAAACGACTGAAATAGACTACAGAGTATTGTTAAAGCATGTGGTAAGATTGTTGGCGCAACTTGGCTTGAGTGACTTGTATAAAGCCATGGCTTTGAAGAAAGCTAAGCTTGTTATGAATAATATTATTCAGGGTTGGGTCGATAGACGATGCCATTGTCCATCTTTGATGACCGATAGACATCTTGATGCTAAGCCAGCATCGTGATCCTCCGCCTTGCCCTTGTCGCAGCAGCAACCCACCCGCGGAAAATATATGCGGCCCTGTTTACACTCAAACATCATAGTTTTAAAATAGCATTTTAGGACGAAAACGATCCACGTCCATACTGGCGTTTCTGAAAAGCCCTCTATCAACACTATATCACAAAAAATTAATGAACACAAGCCGCAAACACATTTTGAGCTCCAGGCAGTCAGCCGGTGCTTTGAGCACACAACCCCAGAGAGCAGTGCCTGTCGGACAGTTTATCAAGGATGCACTGCTGGATCTTATCTCACTATAGTTGTTAAATGTGATATTTAATTAATCCTGTCTTTATCTAATGACTCTTCAGTCTTTTGAATCTATCAGGTAACATGTCACAGCACCAGTACACTGCTTCAATCTTTCGCAAAGAGCATGCGGGTCAGGTAGTTGAAACAGTAGGCTACAAATAATGAATTTGTTATGAATTAATTAATTATTCGCCTACAACGACGATGCCATCATTTATCGCAGTGTTTTACATTAGACATCGTACGATGCCAAATTGGTCGACATTGGCCAACTCTAATACCAATCATACTTTGCTAAATTCTTTTTAGATTTAAAACCAGTTGCCTTATTTTATATGAAAGTTTAATCTCAAACTGTTTATTGAGTAAAATGCATTTCTTTTTCAAGAGTAATTACATAATTAATTTGAAGTATTTTATTGATGAAAGTTGTTATAATTTTTATTGAGTATTGTGGTGTTTGTTGTTTGTAAGGAATGTATAAAATACTGCTGGCTGTGAATCAAATTGCCCTATGAAGAAAATCAATTTCACCTGACCTAACCTAACCTAACCTCCTGAGTTGGCTGAGTATCTAATCTAGTAGCCTAAAGTAAGTGTGTGCATTTTGTAATACCCTCACAGGCAGTAAATCACTTTCCAGAAACTTCTCTTTCACTGTTTCTTAATGGTGGAAGGATCTCCAACCTCATCCAGAAATCAGAAAATCTCTTACTTTAAAGGTCTCTATTCAGAATTATGACTTTAATAATAAAAGTGATCATGTAAAAAAGTCATGGCAACATGTATTTTTATGTATTAAATTGAGTGAACTAAGTTTCAACTTATATGAGATTTATCTTAATGTTTATGTCAGTTTAGTGTAGAAGTTATAACTAGGGCCAGACAGAATCTGCAGACTTTTTTACTATTTTATGTGAACAATCTGTGGATTTATGTGGAGTATCGTAACTAAAACGTTAATATACGTATGAAATAAAAATAATACGTTTTTAAACTTTTATTTAATGTTTTAATGCAAATCCAATTAGATCCACTTATTTGGAACAAAAAGCATGTCTCTTATAATAAATCTACTAAAGACAGAAAATATTACTTTACAAATTTTATTGTAAATAAATTATATGAATATTTTAACATTACTATTATTATATCACAGTAATATTAGTAAAACGAATTAACTGAATAAATTTAAATCGACAGATATTTACACAATAAACTCAAACTCATTGATTGGCTAAAAATCTGCGGATTTCTGCGCGCGCAGATTCTGTGTCGGCCTAGTTGTAACTAGCAATGATACAACTTAAAAATTTAAGGCATTTTTTTGCAGTGGATTTTAGGGGAAATATTTTCCTTGTTTTGAATTTCTTCCTTTTCCATTGTACAGTACTATTCAAAACAATGTCTGCTTAATGCAGGTCCAAATGCATGTGAAATGCATTTGAAACGTGTGGTTTTGGAACATTTTCATCAGAAAAGACTGGTCATGTTTTTTTCAAATGAAATTATTCCATAAACACGTCAAATCTGATCCAATCTGATTAATAAAGAACAGAGCACTTGAATTTTTAGTGTTACTGCCAGAATGATGACAGATTTTTTTTTATTCCTTGGTGAACAATTACTTTAACTACTAGTAAAAATGTGCCATCGTCAGGGTCAAGAAATATACCTTCTTAAACATTATGCACTAGACATAATCCTTTATATTAAGTATTATAAATAGCAGTTTAATGTACTGCTACAATTAAAGCTGTCTAAACTTTAATTTTCTCGCCCATTCCCTCTGCCTGGTCCCTATGGCCAGCTTCTCTCTGCTTGGAGCCCTAATTTCCTTGCCTAATAGTCTCTTACTTTGGCTCTTTTCTCTCACATCTCTTTCTCTCTCTCGGTCGGTATGCTGAAGTGTGCACTTTGCATTTTCTTTAGCAGATCCTTCACACTTTTCTATTTCAGCCCACCAAAGTTTCCTGTTCCCCCTCATTTCGTCCTCCACTTATCAAGGCCGTTTCTCACTTTTAGTTTTTTTTTTGTTCTTTTACTTTCAGAAGTCTCGCCCTTCTGTCATCTGTCTGAATTTAAAGCCATCCCTCAGTTTGGGCGATATCCAGCGGGAGCTTTTTCAGTACAGCAGTGGGACGTTTAAAACTATTTACTCACATCAATTTTTAATTTTCTCATCTCTCTGCATTATTGTCATGCTGAGGAATGCAAAGCGGACTGGTCTTTCTCTCTCCATCTCTCTCTTCTCTTTTCCCTCAATTTCCTTCTTTCCCCTCAAGCCTGGTTTATCTCTTTATCCTTTATATATTGCTCTTTATGTCTCTCTGCCAAGCAATATAGCATAAGGTTTATGTGCATATCAGGGAGTAGCAGGGGACTGACTGGGTCTGTATGGATGTGTGTGCGTAATTCGCACTTGGGGATATTAGCGCTCATTGGTTCTACTGTGTTTAGCTCATGCACACACAAACACTTGCACACACATTAATACGCTTGTGTCATTATTATGCAGAATGCATTTTCAAGCATGGCCTGGTTACTTGCATGCGCATACGTTTGGGGACTGTCCATTGATAAAATAGTTTTTAGATAGTATAATCTATTCACAAACTTTTGGCAATTTTACATTAAAAAAAAAAAAACATTGCCTTTTTTTGGTCTTTATAGACTAAAATAAAGTCCCTATAGGATTTTAAAAAATCTATAAAATAAAAAAATATTTTTATGAACTAAACACAACCTAAATCTAATAGAAAGCCTTTTGCATTTGTTCTTTTTTAAGAAACTTTATTTTTATTGCGGTTTTTAACTAAAGGGAAATACAAATTTATTTTGTTTGTTTATTTTACTTTACTTATAGAAGTTTTTTACAAAAACCTCACGGTCAATAGTGTACATCATATGTTAACAAAATGATCTCAGTGTTATTACCTGATACCAAGAACACACACCAAAGCATTAGCAAACAATACAGAAATTACAGTATACAGCACCATCAAAAGAATCTCAGCCAGAATAATGGAATCGAAAAACAACATAGAATGACATGAAAAAAGGAGGGAAAAAATAATTACAGAAAAAAAATTGCAGAGACATTGTTACAATATACATCCCTTATTTTATCATACATGTTCTGTTTGCCAAATCTAGAGAAATGTAACCTTTTCAGCTTGAGGGCAGAAACCATTTCAGCTAACCATTTTAAAAATGTGGAGGTGTCATGATTTCCACTCCATCAAAACCACTCTCTTGGCCAGCATCATGCCAAACATAAGGGAGGGTTGTTGATGCTTAGTCCAAGTTAGAACCTAGTCTGAACAACCAAATCCACATCTTAATATATTAAAATAACACATATTAATGTCCATTTCAAAAGCCTGAGAATAAAGTCCGAAGATACCTTTTTTTCAAAATTCAGATACTTCTGGACAAGACCAGAATAAACCCAGCAGGCACATGACGTCATCATGATGTCAGATTGACTTTGTATCCCAATGTCAAGGGGATGTTGCATTTTGTTTGGAAATGAAAATAGGTTTGACGTCAGAACCCAGTGTCAGGCTGACGTCAACATCTAACCTAAAATCAACCAAATATCAACATCTAATGATATTACAGCTTGACGTTCTGTGGACATTACCACTATGACGTCTATGAGATGTTGGATTTTGGTTGCCATACCGGTTAGATAAATGTGAGTATTTGACGTCAATATGATGTTTGTTTAAAATGTTGGCACAGCATTAAATTTTAATCACGCAACCTACAATCAAACAAATATCAACGTCTAATGATATTACAGCTTGATTTTCTGTGGCAGTACCACTATGACGTCTATTAGATGTGGGATGTTGGTTGCCATACCGGTTCAATGAATGTGAGAATTTGACGTCAGTATGATGTTGGGTTAAGATTTTGGCACAGCATTAAATTTTAATCACGCAACCTACAATCAACCAAATATCAACATCTAATGATATTACAGCTTGACGTTCTGTGGCAGTACCACTATGACGTCTATTAGATGTGGGATTTTGATTGCCATACCTGATGAATAAATGTCATTATTTGATGCTAATATGATGTTGGTTTAAAATTTTGGCACAACGTTAAATATTGGTCACACAACCTAAAATTAACCAAATATCAACATCATTTGTTTTCGTCAAAATAATGTTGTCCTTAGATGCTGGCTAGACATTGAATTTTGGTCACCTGGTGTTACAATTGAAATCTAACCTTATATTAATGTCTTATGATGCTGTGTTCCTGCTAGATATGACCATAAGTGCCGACCGTGCCTTTGCATCTATCACACAAAGGAGACAGAAGGATAAAGTTTAAAGACTCATTAAGTTTTGCTTTAATGTAGTGAAATCTATGCATCACAAACTTTATTTATTTTTTTATTTAAAACTGGTGTCCAGCAGGGTGATACTTCCATTTCTTCAACTTATGAATTGTTAGTGACACTTTATTATGAGGCTTTATTTGTTCAAATCGCTATAAACTAACACTAACCAATACTTCTACTGTATTTCTAGTAAATGTTAGTTCCAACAATTATTAAAATGTTTCTATGGTTGATGCAATTTATGAGCCAAAATTAACAATTTAATAATAATAATAATAATAATAATAATAATAATAAAGACTTTGAAACATATACTGTACACTTAAAAAATGATGTTTGCTGTTTGTTTTTTATAGTGTATATCTTATCTACAGGGTATCCACAGGGTCTTAAAATGTCTTAAATTTTTAAAAACTAAATTTTAGGCCTTAAAAGTTCACAGAAATTTTGTCCTGTAGGTCTTAACTCGTTTTAAACGGGTCTTAATTTTTATTTTGTTTATGTAAAGCTACCCAATTGATCCAACACACATCCAGTCACCAAGAATACATACTTTTAGCAAAACTATATTCATAACTAATATAAAAAAAAATTTACAAACAATGTATGTATATAATTAGGGTGTGCTTGTTTTGACACATTACTTAAGATGTGTGGCTAAGAAATAACTAAACAGAATTCATTTTTGTAGTTCTTGTAATTCTTTGTGGTCTTAGAAAGGTCTGAAAAAGTCTTCAATTTGACTTTTACCCTGTATCTAATGCTTTTCCAGCAATATTAAATGAAACCTTATTTTACAATGTTGACAGCTTTTTGTTGTTCTTTTACGTCTCACTGTTGATTTAGTTTTAGTTTTATTTGAAATCATTTAATATAATAGTAATACAGTACTCCAGATACTTCCCATTGTTAAACAGAAGAAAACATGGTCAATAAAGAATATGAGAAATGTTTGTGCAAAGTTAAATTTTTATTTATTTTTTTAATTATGCAAAACTTGTTAAAACATTATGTTGTTGCATATCTAGGGTGCATAAAATTAGCTATAAATCAAGACAAAGAAGTTGGCCACTATATTCAAGATGAAGTGATTTCCGGCACAGAATGCTACTAAGAATAATACATCATGTAAGATGTGTTGGAAATTTTCATTACTTTCAGAAAATGTGACAGTTCTCCTGCGGTACATATATTTCACTGCTGAACATTGTTAACTATGTAATTAAATAGACTGGTGAGAGTATGAAAAGTGTATTTTAAGACTGATCACTTTCTAAAAGTCCACAGGGCCAAAAGTGCTCATAGTTGGAGCAACTCTCTTACACAGCTGCCATTGCACTAGACATGAAGCATCATGGGATGAATAGATTAAAAAATATTTGCATCTTGCCAAAGAATGATTTGAATCTGCAGTTCTGCATAAACACTCCAGCAGACAATACCTCAAAGGGATTGTTCACGAAAAATTAAAACTGACTTATTATTTACTGAGTGGTTTCAAACCTTTATGAGTTGAACACTGTTGGAAGACAGTAGCCATTGAAATCCATCTTAACACAAAAATACCACAGAGAGCAATAGCTACAGTCAAGCATGAAATTATTCATACCCCATGACAAATTCTGACTTAAAGTTTTTGTTCAAATGTAAATGAAAGCTGAGAAATATTGTTTCCCACAATGATGCCTCTTGTACATCGTCTCATTATGTTTTGGGAGAAGCCTGTGTCATTTTCAGTTAAAAAAAACTTGGTTGAATAACTTCACTGTATGTAAAATCCAAATTTGATTTATGGACACTATTGGAATGTCACATTAAACTTTTGTGAAGTGCTGTTCTAATGAGTCAAAGAGGACAAAATCAGGATTTCCTGATAAACTGCTGACAAATATTAAAGAGAAAGTGAAATGAAGCGTAATACATGCTGGAATTTATTTAGTAAATGTGTTTCCATTGTAGTTTATGTGCATATTTTTTTCTTATCAGATAAAAAGTTTATCCTACTCAGTTGTGCGCAATTTTGTATGCGCATTTTCTGAATCTATTCACATCTTGGCATTTTTATTAAGCAGTTTTAATTCTCTATTCCAAAATATGCATAGAAAAAAACACTCTGAACTGAACTAAACTGAACTTCAACTATGAAAACTAGACCGACCGAGTTTCAATTTACTAGAACTACTATGTTAAGCTGCTTGGTAACACTTTAGAATAACTATCCGTTATAACTAGTTAATAGACCACTAATAAGCTGTTAGTTAATGGGTTATAAATGACTTGTTAAACAATAGTTAATAATTTGTTAATTATTTATAACTGTGCCAATAGATAACTTACAAACTGTAAGTTAACAATTTATAAATGACTTGTTAACTGTATTTTTAATGATTGATAACTATACCTAATTAAGTAAATTACTTACTAAAGACTTGTTAAGTGTTAGTTATTAGCTTATATATGTTATTGGGACGTTATTCTAAAGTTGCAACTATTCTTCATTTATTAACTGTTAGTAAATGAGGAGTAGTTGCAACTTTAAAATAACGTCCCAATAACATATATAAGCTAATAACTAACACTTAACTAATATATTAACTCTCACTTTACAGATCAGTTGTTAGTTTGTTAAGCATGTACTAATACCAGTGAAATTTTGTAGAACAGCAAATAGATGGAACAAGTTTAAGCTACAGAAATTTGATGTGATATTTAAAATACAAAAAAATTGTTCCACTCATAGGCTTTTCTGTGTGCTCTTTACCAAAGAAACTCCACAGATGAAATGTTGAACATTGTGTTTAATGTATAGAAACACACACACTGAGCCATCACATGGCAGAACAGCAGTATACAACAGAATACAAACCCATGAGCTTTGGCCACTTTTTGTATTAAACATGAAAACAAAATAAGTAAAATATTTGTTTATTTAAAAATTCTGCTGTTTCACTGGGGTTAGTAGGTGCTTAACAAACTAACAACTGATCTGTAAAGTGACAGTTAATGTATTAGTTAAGTGTTAGTTATTAGCTTATATATGTTATTGGGACGTTATTTTAGTTGCAACTATTCCTCATTTACTAACAGTTAATAAATTAAGAATAGTTGCAACTAGAATAACGTCCCAAAACCATACATAAGCTAATAACTAATACTTAACAAGTCTTTAGTAAGTTATTTACTAACAGTTTGTTCATGATCTATTACAATTTTTTTTAGGTATAGTTATAAATCAATAAAATACAGTTAACAAGTCATTTATAACTTGTTAATGTACAGCTTGTAAGTTATTTATTGGCTATCTATAAGGCACAGTTAAGAATAATTAAACTATTAACTATTGTTTAACAAGTCATTTAACTAACAATTTATTAATGGTCTATTACAAGTTATAACAGTTATTCTAAAGTGTTACTATAATTCTTGCATTGGGGATAACAATATTCTGTGAATTGAATTATTCTTTTGTATTCAATAAATTACTAATTATTTTAACATTGAAGAAAAAAAAACTCTCCTGACCTTTTTAATTGAACATGCATGGAATTTATTAAAAATTCCAACAAGAAATAAACATGAATTAAACTGAATTGAAATAGGTGGATGAAAAGATAGCTAATAGCTACCTGTTTCCATCATTCATCAAAAAAATCTCAAAAACACATTTGCAACAAGTAGAAAGTGACTAAATATATTATGATACAATGGAATTTTCCAATTAACAAATTTATTCGGACTCTTTTCAGCAGTTCAGTCACGCTGCGTTTCAACTACAAAATAGTTTTTAGTAAATTTATACTGTATATACATACATATGTCACAAGAGGATAAAAAGAACTATATAAGCCACAGTCCTCCAGTGAAACAGGCTGCAGTCTGGAAATAAAAGGGCTAGCTGAGTCCTCATCCACTCGTGAAATATCCCAACCGAGCAGTAGCATCCAGACTTCTGCCAGCTATACAGCTGCAGCGGGAACAATGACACGCACACGCATACAAATGCACTCACACACTTACTTAGGCACTCTGAGCAGGCTCCCACTAGCTGGCACACGCTCAACGTTTTAGAACAGGAGTGGACGTAGCGACCCATGCTAACCTAGAGTCACATTTTACATGTCTTCACTCACACTGGGGTCTTGTGAATGTGTGCAGGTGGTGGGTTTATATAAAGATGTGCACAATAGTTGAATAGACTGTAAACAGCAAACTTAAATGGCCATAACATTACACTGGGTTTCAGCATTATTTTGACTAGGAAAAAAAGTCTAGTGATACAATTTGATGAAGCCCTTCATGTCATGGGTCTCTTCATGTATTCAGTGTAGCTCAAAACCTTCTGTTGTGGAAAATTTCAGTTGCACTAGGCAATGCTTAGTCATGCCAAAGACTATAGAATACGCAAGACGTGCCACTTGTATAGTTTGAAAGGGAAAAAGTGTAATGGTCAATATGGAGAATGAAGCCCCATATACTAGAACAGGAGCCAATCAGCTATCGCTATAGACTGACATTTCGAGGGAGGAGTTCGGACCAGATGTGTATTTTACATTTTTTTTTTTTGTATGTGTGTTCAACAAACACTGAAATCTCAGCAAATACTTGCTTCTCAGACAAAAGAAATATATCCAAATAAAGCTTGAAATCTGTGCTTTTAAATGAACCAACTACACTTTGGTTTTGTAATCTGTGTGAAACAAACGCAACGTACAGTCCGTCCTGTCAAACGCACATCACATGATAGCATCAACCTCTCAAACGCCCACAAACGTGTAAACAGAGTCAATTCTGGAGGAGATTTATCATCAAGATCAGCATGATCTGACGAAGCATTATCCAGAGTATGACAATGTGTAGAACCACCATAAATGAGGTTGGTGTCGTGTTAACGTTCCTGTCGAGTGTGCATGCACATTAGCTTGGGCATTTTGAAAAAATTCAGTTTTGTTTGATTTGAATGTCTAAAAATTAAACATAATTAAATTTAGTGCTGCACGAATAATCATATCGCAATCGCAATTTCAGCATATGCGATTACATTACAGCAAATCTTGCGATTATATTAAATAAACAAATGCATTTGTGGACGTAACACCCCATTCATTCTGTTTCACACCGCAAGCGATTAATGTTATTAGTGATTACAAATATGTAATGGAATTGTAAGCTTGGCAAACAGTTTTGGAGAATTTAATGTTTCCCTATTCAGACAGAATGCTCAAGCATAGTGTCTGAGAGGCGTTTCAAAGATGGCAGCTGAGATAACTTGCCCAATAGTATCTGGATGCAGCCTTTATGATGCAAGCTGAGATTGCATCACTCAGCGATGCAATGTCAGACACAATGCACTCAAATGGAGCTAGTGACATCACTGTGAGGGGTGGGGTTAAGTGAGTCCATTAAGAAGCATTGGATGCAGCCTATATTGCACTGCACCAGGTTTGCATCCAGACCCCTCTCAACTTGCCTTAAAGGGACTTTATTCATGCTAAGATCATTTATAAGACACACCATTTGGTTATTGATGTCTAGATACACAGGAAGCATTTTTTTGTCTGTTTAAAAGATGTCTAATAGACATCCAAACAGAGACGTCTTAGCTAAAATGATGATAACATTGCTGTCAGTGAAAATCTAAAATATGCTAGTCAACAGTTAGACAGGAATGAATGACTAGACATGAGAAGTCTAATCTGTCTATTTGATGACTGGTCTATTTTTGGACAGTTGTAAGACATGTACTAGATTTTCACTGACAGCACATATTTATCCTTGGTTTAACCTAGACATCTACGTTAGGACATGTATTGCACATTTTTTAAGCACCAAATTTCTTAGTGGGTAGTATGCATTAGGTACAACACTTAAGTGTAGGAAACCGTCCAAGATATCAGTGTTTGTCAGTGGTTTATTTGACATTCAGGATCAATAAAACATTGATCATTCTGCATTATGCATCAGCAATATGCTCTTATGGAGCCTATGGCTTTACTGTTATTTGAACAAACTCACAGAAGCAAATTATCCAAAAGAATCTGTTCACCAAAATGCATCTGACTTATGATCATTATTTGCAGATTACAGACTAATAAATAATTAGCTCTTATGAAAAGGATCTTAAAGAGGAGTTTCCATTTCCAAACATCTCGGTATCGATTCTTTTTGCAATCGACTCCCAGCCATACAAACACACACATACACACTGGTGATTCCTAATAGATGTAATGATTTTTATACTGTATAAACTGTATATTCTATCCTGTAACTTAACCTTATCCCTAATCCAAAAATGTTTTATTCTGTGTCATTATGAACTGTTTTCCTCATTGCCCAAAAAATGTCCTCACAAGTAGGGCTGTGCAATATGGACAAAATAATCATATTGCGATTTTTATGAACAAATATTGCGATTGGGAGTTTATTCGCGATTTTGGGAACTCTTTTTGCTTTTTCAAACAAGCTACATACACAAATTCTAAATGCATTCAGTGCACAAGAAGTGCATAACAAAACTATTGCGTGAGTATAAGGCACGACGCTTGCAAATGCTTGAACAATGGATACTAGTTTAGTCTGTTTGGGCTGGCTTTGATGTGTGCTTTTGTTTGTTTTGATGGACTTTGTCGACATGCATTGATCATGCAGTTTTTATGATGCTGTTTTAAGCATTGGAACAGATTTGTAGTATTGCTCCGATTTGTTAGAATAATCATTTCACAAGTCCTGCAAATTGCTATGCTCTATGACTCGTCCTCTCTCCTGAATCCAAAATACTCCCAAACCACTGTCGTTGAATTTCTCTTTGCCACCAAATCATTTTTATTTTGACCTGCTTCCATATTTTATGTTCACTCCTTCTCGCCTATTCGCTTTTCCCACTTAACTTCGTCATGCGCAGAGTGAGCTGGCTAAAATCTTTCTCCTACTAGGTTTAGCTGTAATTCCCCGGTGCGCTTTGTCAGCTCTGATTGGTTAACATATTAAAATCATGCGCACAAGAACATATTCTGAATAAAATTAGAAATAAATTAATAGATAAAAATTGCAGCCTTATGCGATTTAGAAATTGCGTGTGCTTAAGTTGCTATTTTTTTGCGATTGCAATTAATTGCACAACCCTGCTCACAAGGTAAAAACATTACTTGTATTACTATGCTTTTCATGCCTACAACATGAAAAATACAAAGTACTCACACACTAAAACCTTCATGCAACCTTAATGTTGTGTGTTATGCTCATAACGAAACCTGAAGTCTAAGAACGTCACACCCTCCCACAGTCCACATGCTGTAGAGACACACACACATACACACAGAGTGTCATGCTGTCACACTTTAGGCTATGGTAAGTCTTGGCTCCGCTGGGAGGTTTAACAGCAGCCGGAGGAGCAGTTGTCCTTCAATCTCACGCCTACTCCTTTTTCATCCCTCCATCTTTAATTCAGCATCCCGACCCCAAAGTCGCAGCATCCACCTCTACTCTGCCTCGTTTGCTTCTTCTCAAGTATCCCAGCATCCCTCTAACTCCCTCTCTCGCCTTGTCCAGGGGCTAAATCGCATCCTTTTGTACTTCACCACCCCCTTTCAGATAAAAGAGTTGGCAGAAAAACGAAAAACAGAAAGGAACTGATGCGCGTGCGTGTGAATGAGAATCCAAAAAGAGAGCAGGCGGAAACACACGTCTTCTGGATTTGAATTAATCCTGTTGATTATGCTCCCGAAATCTGGGTTGTGACACAGTTGTTATTGCTTTACGATATTAATAAAAGAGTGAGATAAAGAAAGGAGGCGGAAGGGAGAGAGGGATGGAGGGGGGGATGAAGGAAAAGAATCAATGCAGAGGCTCGCAGGGTAATTAAAAGCAGCAATGGACAGACCTTGAAAGCCATTATTAGTAGCTCTTGGTAAAATTACTATGATTACACAAACAGCTCCACCAACACGGGCTTTTGTGTTTAGGCTGTAATTGGCCCTGCGATGGATTCAGATCCTCAACAATGTTTTTTTTTTGTGATAGATGGGAAATAAAGCGAGGGAAGGAAGGAGGCTGAAAGCAGAGGCCAACATTTCTCGATGGCCCAAACGTCAATATAAGAATTAATCGCTTAATCGCTATCCGCAGAACAAATGTACTTTCATGTTCTCAATTGCGTGCTGGGGACTTGTGAGCTGTGCTCATTAATATGTTTAAGAAAATCTGCTTTTTGGAGCTTCAGATTAGCTCAAGTGGATCTCATGAAGTGGTAGCGGCTTTCCTTGTGAATATTAAATTATAAATTAAAAGCAGGATTCTGAAATCAGTTATTAAAGGAGCACTTCACTTTTTTTGTGGGGAATGGACTTGTTTTAAAAGTTAAAGAGTTGAGTTTTAGCATTTTTAAATTCATTTAGCCAATTTTTAATTCTTTTGAACTTTTTTAAACCCTTTTAGCTTAGCCTAGCATAAATCATTGAATCTGATTAGACCATTAGCATTCTCCTGTTTTTTTTATTTTATTTAAAGGCATATCAACATAGAAAATAACAACTTTTCCTGTTTGTCAGTCTAAAGCTGCATTTAATGATGCATCAAGCATCAAGCGTGAGTGATTTACATGTTAAGTCAATGCAAAGATGCAAATAGACATCTTGCGGTGCGTTATGCGCGAATGAGTTGGCAAGAATGATGCAATTCATGCAAATTAAGTGTGAGTTGAGCGTTTTGCACGTTTGGTGTGCCTAAGGAACAAATTGTTCTAGTTGAACGATCTGAACTTCAGTGGACATTCGCACTGTTAACCAATTAGTAGCTTGCTCTTGGAGGGGCGTGATTATGACGTAGTGCCTGTTCTTAGTGTCCTGAGGGGAAATCCTCTTGCCGACACCAACAACAGTTCATCAAAATGGGCTCGGTTTAGTCAGAAGCACCACTCAACGCCTCCATCATCCAGGTATAGCTTCTGGAGGAGTTGGTGTTGGGGGCACCTTTAAAAAGATCTAGTGGACTCAGACATGGCGCCGAATGAATATACGCTGTTTTTCAGTCTTCCTAAAGCACATAAACACAGATATTCTCTCAAGAAAATCTATGTTAGCCACTTTGCAACAAAGAAAGAAGAAAGAAGCCCTGCATGACCTTCATTTGGACAAATTAAACGAATTTGATGCGTGAATGAAGCAAATTTTATTGTACGAATAATGTGAATTTGACACGCAAATGAAGCAAGCTCAAAATGTTCATGTGCCTTTTTATTTGCTTGTGCTGCGTCACAGCATTAGTACGCAATGTAATTACAGAAGAGTCAAGCTTTAAACAGTAAAATTATGCAAAATTATATTTCTTGACATTTTTGAGTGAGATACAACTGGTCTAATTCTATTTAATAATTTGTGCTAAGCTAAGCTAAGCTAAAGCTGCTCTTGCCAGACCTGGAGATCAGCTGAATGAATTCTAAAAGGGAAAATGGACTTGTAAAGTTAGCCAATTTCCAAAAAATGTAGGTGTTCCTTTAAAGGTACTGTTAATGATTTAGGCAATAATAGATTTTTTTTTGCATGCATACTATGTGATTAAACTACAACAGTTGAACGGTCAGCTGATGTGTGGACTCCAGGGCTTGCTTGACATTATTGATATTTCTTTTTTTTTAATCTATACCAATATGCATTTTTAAATCTTAACATGGATTTTGTTTTTGTCTGTGCAGTTTTTTTGTTGATGTATGAAACAAAGGACATTGAATAAACTTCACAAAGTCTCAAAATTTTGACAATTTTATAATGATATTCAGATAAAAACAATACTGCTTTTTAATATTGTGTGACGGAACACTCTCTTAGAGCCACCATTGTAAATGTATACTATTTCATATAATCTCTCAATCAGTTTTACAAGTGCAGAAAGATGTCAATAAAGCAATAATGTTACATTTGCTTCAGGATTCAGTGTCTCAGTGGTCAGCTTGAGTAATATTTCAAGAGAGGGGCATTTCGATAAATAAATCCACTACATTATGATTTATTTTTCTGTTTAAGTGCATATTTACCAACCAATATCAATGTTGTGTTCATTAATTTCATCCATCACTGCTGACATGCAATAAAATATATTATTAGGTCAGCTTTTTTTTTTAAATAGAGCAAAGTGTTTACATGCATGATTTGATTCCCAGAAAAAACAAGAATTGATCAGAGATAAACCCTTAATGCAATTAAAGTCACTTTGAATATAAGCATCTGTCAAATGCAGAAAAGTAAATGTTTTTGTCTGTAAGAGAGATGCAGAAGGTCAAAACTTTTGTGTGCATCTCTACAGAATGGACAAGAAGTATCAAGGCCACGCCGCTGCTGTTTTCCAACATCCTAGAAAAATCTCAGTAGCAATACACTGTGCGTGAGACTTTTAAAAATGTATATTTTAAATGCAGGTTAAAAAAAGACTAGCGTATACAGTGGCCCAAAAAATATTAGGACACCCAACACAGGCTTAAAATAAAGGCTATTTTATATAAAGGTTGTATTATATAATACAATGTATAAAAAAAGATTGAAGTAACACAGTATAAGTTTTCAAGTGCCATAAAGTATTCATGAAATATGTGGATGTGTAGTTAGCTGTACTTAACCTTAATCAATTTTACAGCAAAACATTTTCACCCTTTGTCTCACACGTTGTCATCAGTCTGTTTTTAATTGTAAATATTATAATATATTATATTATATTATATTATATTATATTATATTATATTATATTATATTATATTATATTATATTATATTATATTATATTATATTATATTATATTAAATAAGCATGCTTTCGTCTACCTTTTTATGAAAACTTTTATTAAATCTTTTTATTTAATCTAGTTTCACAAATTTTTAACAGCACAGTTGCAACCCTGCTCACACAAAAACAACATAAAAAAAACCTGTCCAAAGGTTGAAAATAAAGGAGTAAACAGTAAGAAAGAGGCTGACAGCTGTAAATCAGAATGTGAAGAGGGGAATTTCCTGGTTCTCAGAAACAAACTTGACCGTGTTCAGATAATTCAGTAAAGTAAAAATAATTTTACAGTGCTTCATAATGGTAACAAAAGGATAACTTTGTTTTAGTAAATATTTATCAGACTGAGTTTAATTGAGATCTAAATAAATATGTTGTGCTAATGCAGTGTTCTCTGGAAGGGTTTACAGAACAAAGCATTTTTTTAAAGTTATTACAGTTCAATTCAGTTCATGTTTATTTCTATAGCGCTTTTACAATGTAGATTGTGTCAAAGCAGCTTAACATAGAAGTTTTAGTAAATCAAAACTGCTTCCGCTCAGTTTTCAAAGTTGAAGTTCAGTTTAATTCAGTGGAGTGTAGTTTAAATGTAACTGCTGAAAACCCAACGACGAAGAACAAATCCAACGATGCGCAGCTCCACAAGTCCCAAACCAAGCAGTGGTGACAGTAGCAAGGAGCAAACTTCACCAGCTAATGAAAGTGAAGAAAAAAAACCTTGAGAAGAACCAGGGTCGGTTTTCAGCCTGAACTTGCTACACGTAACTATTTTATGTATTGTCAGAAAAGTGATTTATTGCTATGAATTCATACCATTTTATTCGTATAAACACATTCGATTTTTAAAAGGAGACAGGCCCCAAAACTCCACCCCTAACCTCACCCCTCATTGGGAGATGAGCAAACCGTATTAAAATATAAGAATGGGATTGTACAAATTAATACAAATCAGCTATTAAATCAAAAAGTTCTGAATTGGTGTGAAATTGCATCGGTTTTTCTGATAACATGTCCCACATTGTCTCACACTAACTTTTAATATTAGTCCCACATTTGTTTGTTGAGTGGTGGTCACCCTAAATAACACCTGGGCTGCATATGAAATCACCTACTACTCAGTAGGTACTACATTTGAATTTGAACTTACCATACGACCCTGTTCTATATACCTGTTGTGTGATTGTGAGTAGTATGAATAGATCTCGGATGTACTACATCTGCCATTATGTCATTACCTACGTCAGTTGCGTTACTTCATTCCCATTTATGAATTCTCTCGCAGTGCATCATGGGAGAGCATAGTGTCCATCCCATGCACACTTCACAATCTCGCTGAAAGTAGTAGGTCATCCGGGTACTTCTCGCTACTGTTTTTCGAATTCTATAAATTTACACAAACTACACGGCTCGCATGCTGTTTTTAGCGTACTGTACTAGATAGTATTTGTTTTCATGTTACCGTATTACAGTTAATAAACAAACAAATAAAAATGTTGTTATATTATCCAAGTAACAGGTGGTCTAGTAGTCTTGAACACATTGGCTATGTCCGAATTAGTCTACTGCTCAGTAGGTACTACATTTGAATTTAAACATTCTACTTGGTTGTTAGAGAAAAAATATGTTCTATACAGTAGGAATGTCAGTAGGATGAATGCAACTCAGACGTACTGCATCAGCCATTTTGTCATCATTACGTGACCTACCCATGTCAGTTGCGTCACTTTACTGCCATTCATGAATTCTCTCACCATACATCATGGGATGGGATAGTGTTGCGTCCATCTCAAGCGGACTTCATAATCTCTCTGAAAGTAGTAGGTCATCCAGGTACTTCTTGCTACTGTTTTTCAAACTCTAGAAATTCAGACAAACTACTCAGCTAGCATACTGTTTTTAGTGTACTTTTATTTTCATGTTATCATATTAAAGTTAATAAAAATCAATAACTAAATATTTTATTCTTGTTATATTATCCAAGCCACAGGTCTCAAAATCAAAGAGGTCTAATAGTCTTATCTTGGCTGCGTCTGAAACCCCCCTACTACTCAGTCGCTACTGCATTTGAATTTGAACATACTACTCAAAGCTGTTAGAAAAGTACGTTCTGTACAGTATGAATGGAGCTTGGATGTACTACATCAGCCATTTTGTTACGTCACTTCACTTCCATTTATGAATCGAGTACATCATGGGATAGCATAGGTTCATCCAATGCACACTTCAGAATCTCGCCAGAAGTACTTACTTCACACTGACATACTGTATTTCGAATTTCATGAATCCAGACATACTACTCTGCTCACATACTGTTTTTAGCGTACTATATAGTATGGAAGTATGCAATTTTTAAACGCAGCTCTTGATCAGTTGGATCGTCTTGATTAGTTAGATCAGCTGTGTTTGATTAGGGTTGGAGCAGAGCTGTGGCCTATGATCTAAGCCATGCCTGTATAGCAATTTGGTTAACACTTTTTGCTCCTAAAAAAGTGCTTTATAAATAAACTTTGATTTGATTCGACTTTGACGTTTAGCTCTGAGGTTTGGGCATGTCACTTTGACATTTTGAGTAATGCAGTCACCAACGTAAGTGGCGTAGCTCACCTGCGGGGACACAATCTTGAGTCCAGAGTGCATTATGTACAAACTGCACATGTCACTCCTCACCATTCTCTCTAATCAAGCCATAAAAAGCCTGAAACAAGAGGCGATGAAGGTTTCGTAATGAGACGACCCGAAAAATAGGCACACTCACTGTATTACTCTATATGAATGAGTCATCAGCGCTTCCTGTTCCTGTCTGACTTACACACACAAATACTTACTCGTTGGCACTCGTACATGTGCGCTTGAAATGCACACACACTCCGGCGCTTCCTCCGCCGTCCTCGTTAAGTAAAGCAGAGAGAGGCTAATGCATTTGGATTTGGCACTGTGCAAATTCATCGCCGCTCCTCAGACATGACCCACTTTATCTGAAGTGGAGCCACATCCGTTATGCTGAGAATCTATCACCATTAGAGCTGGGCTCTCCAGTTCCCACTGCCTCGTGGTGTTGAAGAGACCCACATACACAAATGCACACACTGCTGAGTTTCGGCCCAGGGGGCGACAATCATGTTCCTCTACAGGGGATGGAAAAGTGACAGGGAGAGGGACACAGATGCGCATTTCTCTCAAAGTTTGTGTCTATGTGTGTGTGTGTGTGTTTGCGCAGGTTCTGCCAGCCAGTGCATCAGGGGATTGAGGTTTTCTTGATAAATGGAGGATGTGCTGAAATACTGTGTGCATTTGGGTTGATCGTTATGTACATTGACTGCTAAGTAAATTAATAGTAGGATTCTGATACCATCATTAAGAATATTGTTTAGATAGTGCTCAATAATTAACCAACATTTCATCGACTGGAAAAAACTGTCAGAAAACACGATTTTGTGTTTGGAGATGAAGTAATTTTGAAGGATTGGAATTACTGACTTAAAGAATGTCATTTAGTTAAAAGTGTGACATTTTGTAACTATTTAAAAAGAATAATGTAAAATAACGGCTGTTAAATTACAGAAATTTACTGTAAAATAACAGAGGTTGAATTACAAAAAATTACCAGAAATATAAATTTATGTAAATTTCTGTAATTTAATTTGCGATATTTTACGGTAAATTTCTTTAATTTAACCCCAGCTGCTGGAAGTAAATTGTAAAATCACAGTTTTTATTACAGTGCAAGATTTAATTCGTGCACAAACTGTAATACACTATGGGTGCTTTCACACTTCTAGATTAATTCTTTGTTCCGAAACAGGGATTAAAATTGTTACAATGTTTATTTTTGTTCTTGGTGCGGTTCACTTCATGCCGTTTCTAAACGGACCAAAAAACAAGTCACATGGAAGTAAACTCTCCTCACATTGGTCAGAATTCCACAGTTTATTTTGCAGAGTCCTGCTCCGCTGTCATGCATCCTTATTTTAATTTATCCAGGACTGAGATTGGTGACCCCTGCACTAAATCGTTAAACGGATCAGCTGTATAGACCAAGGTTATTGTAGTTTTGCAATTGAAAAGTTTTCTGTTATTTAAATTTAATTGAAAATTCTGTTTAATTTTAAATCTGTTTTACCAATGGCTTTGCCAGTTTTACTGTAGTTACATTTTTATTTTGCAAACAGGAATTGTAGTTTAACAGAGTTAACAGAAAACATCCCGTATAAACCATAGCAAAGTTACGTGTTTACACATTAACTCTTAAATCGTTAAAGATATAGTTCAATTCTGTCATCATTTACTCATGCTCCAAAAAAGTTCTTAAATAAATAGAGTAAAAAGTAATAATAATAATAATAATACATTTTATTTAAAGTGCCTTTCAAAAACCCAAGGACACTGTACAATGTGTATAAACACAATTCCATCATTTAAAATTGTACAACATGTACACAATTCAAAAATTTAAAAAATAAACCGACATTATAAAAATAGTGAAGAAGATAAAATACAAGAACATGTTACAAAATGTAGTATGCAGTTATAAAGGGTAAGTTATTTTGAACAGATGAGTTTTAACTCTGCATTTGAACAGTGGGAGTGTCAATGTTGTGGACGTCAGGCGAAAGAGAATTCCAGAGTTTGCTGGATGGAGGAGGAGGATCTAAGAAAGCAGGAATGAGTGGTGATATGGAGGAAATCAGTTAAATTTAATTTGATTGGAAGCCAGTGTAGATATTGTAAAATAGGGGTGATATGGTGTTTTGATGATGCGGGCAGCTGATCTGAGAAAAAAATATAATGAAGATTTCAAACATACAAAAATATGTTTTTTTTTGTATCTAAACCTGCTTTTGACTGATGTGTTCAGCTTCACCTGACATGCAAGAAGCTCCCTGTGTTGTCTAAACAGCTACAGGTCAGATTTTGTGCCAAATCCTGAGTTTAAATCTAAAAACAATGATTTACTTTTGCTAATCTTCTTCTTTTTTCAGTTTTCATTAACTGTTGTTAGTTTCATTTAGTTTTATTTTTAAATTTAATGAAAATGTCTTCTGACCACTAGTTTTAGTTCCTAATTTTTGTTTACTACTAAAATAACCTTGGTGTGGACTCTGGGGCTGGTTTAACTGGATTGATTTCACTGTTTTAATCAATACTGATATGCATTCCAAATTCTCAAGATCGATCTTTTAGTCTGTGCAGTTTTTTTTGTTGGTGCAAGAAATGAAGTTCACAAAGTCCCAACTTTAAAACTTCGTCAATTTTATCATGGAGTCGAAGAATAAAAGTTATTATGATATACTCCTTACAATTCTGAGACAGATATCTCCATCTGCCTCATTTAAAAGGCAACAAGGATCAAACACACATGAACCAGTCATTGCTAGGATCGAATTATGGAAATGTAAGTTTCATGCAATCTCTCAATCAGTGTTTTAGCAGCAGAATCATATCAAACAAATGCACATCCTTCATTCTGGCCCAAGGGTGACAATTATGTTCCTCTACAGGGGATGGGAGAGTGACAGCATGAGGCACACAGGGTTCTGTCCAGTGTGCAAATAATACATTGAGTATCTGGGGGTCTACTTTTTTCAGCAATGTTAGTTTGCGTAAGACATATGCAAGTTTTATTGAGCCAACCTACATGTACAGGTATAAGCTATATATAATTAAATCTCATTAAAATTAAATGAATACATCTCATTTATTAATCAAACCTTTTCAAGTTTTAAGTTGAGGGATAATGCATATATTCTGACCTACAGTAACACCTAGGCTGCACGATATTGGATAAATCTAACATTGAACTTTTTTATTCTACTATATATTGGGATATGAATACAATTTAACTAGACGAGTTGAATAACTATTTGGAAAGAATTTAGAATTTTACTTTGATTGGGATGATTCTGTGTAGGAATGCATAAAATATAATAAACAATTTACAAAGATACAATTTAAATTAACATCATTTGATTGTTTTCCTGAGGAGTCAAACTGTATTTAAGCATACAGTAATTAATAAAAAGTAAAATATTATGCATAGCCTTCATTTTATAAACAGTTCAATTAAATGAATTTATTAACAGTTTGTCAGTTACAAACTGTACAATTTTTTCAACCCAAGCTCATTCTGAAAACGTAGTCCCGCGGACGTTTCTCTAGACCGCGATTTATGTGGCCGGAGGTACGTATGGCTGCATTTAATTTTTTCAAGCAAACGCTACAGGGCTGTGTGACGGCCCTCCTCTTTGCGCTCGCCGGCTGACAGCACATTTCCTTGTGGAGGGCTTTCCTGCTGTAACCAGTTTGTCCGGTTAGCTTGTTGTGTTCATCGATGGAACGGAGGCTCAGAGGGGAGCCGAACGCGACGACCGGGTTTAAGTCCGGGGAAGAGCGGTTTTAGAAATTAGGTAAGACAAAAACAAGATTCAAAAAATAAAGTGAACGAGTTCATAACAGGGCGAGAATGTGGTGAAGTCCGAAACTGCGGTCAAAATCAGACGAGGGCTTTTCTTTTTCTGGACGGCTTTTGTAAATCGTAGCTTGGGTTTAGGGAAGGAGGAGGAGGAGGGTGGGCCCAGTCAATCATTCAGTCAGTCAGACAGATGGTCAGTCGACAATGGCCTCCGGCAGCTTTACGCGAGAACAGTACGGGCGCGAACGGTGTTCGCGAGAGGCGTTCGAGATGCGAAAAAGTACGCACAGCGGTCTCTCATGGATACCTCCCGGGACATATTTCTCTGTCTCCAGAAACATCTACTGTGCTACGTTTCCAGAATGAGCCTGGGTTGGAGTTTTTATATGCCTGAATGCTTTTAAAACCGTCACACAGTCACATGCCTCAAAAAACACTTGCAAAGATAAGTTATAATCCAGATTCAACATTGTGTATACTTTCGATATGACCATTGAGGATGCTCACATTGCGATATCGATGCTGAAACAATATCTTATGCAGGCCTAGTAACATTAAGCAACTTTAACATATGTTTCTAAAAGACAACCAATTTTTTATATAAAAAACAGTGACAAGTTTGCATTCCTGCATCAATAAAAGGATGACCATACAAGATTGCACTGTTTAACTTTCATGCATGAGCATTGAAGTCCATTAAAATACACACTATAATTCTATTTTGACTTAACATTTAGGCTATATGTATAGTGCATCCAGAAAGTATTCATAGCGCTTGACTTTTTCCAAAGTTTTTTTATGTAGTTACAGTACCAACCTCAGGAGCTGAAGTGGTGATTTTCGTAGGCATTCTGGGTGTAAGCTGATGCAGAAATGTTTAAAGTTTCTTAAAATGTTAATATGTTGCACACGCATTAACGTAGAATGTAAACAATCGTTCAGTATACCAAATTAGCTTTGCAGGGACATTAAACATGAACCATCTATGATCTTGTTTAGCTGTGGAAGAGTTAAACATTGATTGCAGAAGTATTAGAACCATAATACTAATACATGAGACTTGTTGCAAAACACCTGATTACACATAAAGAGGGAATAAAGGTTTAAATTAAAAGCAAGGAGCGTATAGAAGCTTGACGATGCCTGTGTGTCAATTTCTGACCTCATTCCTTTCATATCGTAAATTCCTGGGAATCGTATTACACACTGACCATTCAGTCTTTTTCTGGGTAGGAGAGGTTGATGGTGTATTATTTGTTGAATAAAGCAAAAAAAATAATTACCTGTATATGTCTGATCGGTCACATTTATTACAACATTGTAAAAATGCTGGTTTGAACAATCAGCAAAGGTGAATTTTGGGGGCAGGGGGCATCAAGCATTATAGGGGGGTTTAAACCCCTCAAACCCCCCCTCTAATTTGCACCCTGATTCTGCCAGCAGGGGATTGAGGATTTCTTGATAAATGGAGGATGCGCTGATACACTGTGTGCAGAAAGTGGTTTGTTTAAATGACGAGCATCACGGAAATGGTTTATCCCAGTTCTGTGTGTATGTTTAGGGCTATGTGACGGATTATGCTGTATATGAGAAGACAGGATAAACAGATTTAGGAGATGGAGGAACATGAGTGGAAGATCAGACGAGGAGAGAGATTTAGGATGAAAGAAACTGCGGAAAGAGAGGGAAAGTTAAAAATGAACAAGGACTAAGCTACGAGCAGGGAAATAGATGCTTTGCCATATATTAAAGTGTCTCCTGACTGTGTAGTAATTACAGATGGAGTGAAAAAAGAAAGAGGTAAAGAGCAAATGAAGGAGACACCCGGAGGGAACAGGAGTCTGAGGAGTAGTTTTCTACCCCCCAAAAATTGTGTGGCGGTGGAAATAAAAAAGATCATTTAGAAATAAAGCTGGAAAGTGAAGAGGTAAGAGTGGAAACAGCAGGCGGGAGAGATATTTATAGAATGGAAAGAACAAAGAGAGTCGGGAGAGAGGAGTAGATTAATGAGGTGTAATCCAGGTGGTAATATCAGCAGTACAGGTAATTCCGGAGGTAAGAAAGATTAGCAAGCTAATAACCATTCTCTAATATAAAAGCTGCATAGTCAGCGCCAACTTTTGGGGGCACTGTTTAGTGAGTTTTTCTTGAGAACGAAGCTCTGTAGTTGTTAACTGCTAAATACTTGGATGCAAAAGATTAAATCTACATGAGAAACATAATTGTAGAGTTGATTTAGCAATGCAATCTGAGCAATTCAAACTGCTTCCTTTAGCGATGTCTTGTTTAGAGCTGGTTCTTCCTCAGTGAAATGTTAAAAAGCAACAGAAAAATGGCTTAAAGGGTGTATATGTGTAATCGCCTGAAACTACACATAAAAGCATCTCATTGATTCTTAGGGCTATTGATTCTGAGTGGTGAAAAGGCTTTAGTTCAACAGATTTGGCATGTGTAGCTTGTCAAAAAGCGAAAACACAATATTTAGCCGAAACACAAATATTAAAAGAATGTTTTAATATAACACTACTATCAATACAAAATCATATATATTTTAAAAGACATTTTGAAAGTTTAAATATTAAATAATTGTAAATATCACTATGGTGACCTGATTTGTCACCCTATGTGTAACACTTAAGCTTATGTCACAATTCATGGGATTAACAAACTATTAAGTAACACTACTAGCTTAATAAAATATATGTTACTAATTTTACTTACTAGTACCAGGCTCAACCCGCTTTTACCTTAAAAACTGCATTAATCAATCGTGGCATAGATTCAACAAGGTCCTGGAAATATTCTCCAGAGATTTTGGTCCATATTGACATGACAGCATCACGTAGTTGCTGCAGGTTTGTCAGCTGCACATCCATAACCAAATCTCCCTTTCCAAAACATCCCAAATATGCTCTATTGGATTGGGAACTGGTGACTGGGGAGGCCATTTGAGTACAGTGAACTCATGTCATGTTCAAGAAACCAGTCTGAGATAATTTGCGCTTTATGACATGGCGCATTATCCTGCTGGATATACTGTAGCCACCATTAGCCTACACCGTTGATAAAAGGCAGGGTGTATCAGTGCTTTCATGTTGTTGATTCTAAATTCTGACTCTACCCGAAATAGAGACTCATCAGACCAGGCAACATTTTTCCAGTCTTCTATTGTCTAATTTTGGTGAGCCTGTGCAAATTGTAGCCTCAGTTTCCTGTTCTTAGCTGACAAGAGTAGCATCCGGTTTGGTCTTCTGCTGCTTTAGCCCCTCCGCCTCATGGTTCGATGTGTTGTGCATTCAGAGATGCTCTTCTGCACACCTTGGTTGTATCAAGTGGTTATTTGACTTACTGTTGCTTGTCCATCAGCTGGAACCAATCTGGCCATTCTCCTCTGACCTCTGGCATCACCAATGCATTTGAACCCACAGAACTGCCGCTCACTGGATATTTTTCTTTTTCAGACCATTCTCTACAAACCCTAGGGATGGTTGTGTGTGAAAATCTCAGTAGATCAGCAGTTTCTGAAAGACTCAGGCTAGGTCGTCTGGCACCAACAACCATGCCACGTTCAGGGTCACTTAAATCACCTTTCTTCCCCATTCTGATGTTGAACTGCAACAGATCATCTTGACCATGTCTACATGCCTATTGAGTTGCTGCCATATGATTGGCTTGTGATTAGAATTTTGCATTAACAAGCAGTTAGACAGGTGTACCTAGTAAACTGGTCGGTAAGTGTGGATAACTGCAATAACTCACTTTCATGAGCCCTCAATCTCAGTCACTCTGTCTGACACATTGACACTGATGGCTTCACTCACAGCAAGCTGATGATATGGAAATGTGATTGAATGTTAAGGTTGTTCATAATAATATATTTTGAAAATAACAAGTTGATGCAAGAAAATAGTGTAATCAATCGTAGAAAAACTACTCAATCTTGTCAGAGTAATACAGGACAGAGCTGAAATACGGGACTGTAAGGAAAAAAACAGGAGGCCTGGTCACCCTAATTATCATGAAATATGTGTCCCTGGACTACAAAAGTAGTCTTATGTTGCACTTGGACAATAGGTCAAAATTACAGATTTTTTTTTTTTTAATGGCAAAAATCATTTGAATATAAATAAAGACATACCAATCAACCCTCCGTTTTTTTCCCGGGATTCTCTCATATTTTACAATTCTATCCCGATATCATACCGTAAAGGTATTTTCCTGTATTTCTCAGGTATTTTGAGTCTTTCTATGAAGGGTGGCAGTAAACAGTAAACAGCCGATCCTCCCTATATGCAACCATTTCTGCTGAACCACCAAGGGACCCCCTTGCTCTTAAATTGAGTCTGTTCTGTGCTTTCATTTTATTTCGGCATGAAAACACTTTAAAACAAAACTAAAATGGTGAGATTCACTTTCTTTTCTTTACAGGCACCGTTGCCCTTCCTATGCAATCCTCAAAACAGTCAGTTCATGTAGCAAAACTGTCAGACGCGATCCATAGTGATAAATAGATGCCGTTTTCCAAACGGATTCTTTACATGCGAATTGAAGCGGAGCAAAAGTGGACACTGGATTATCTCTTTTCTCACTATCAACAAACTATTAACCAAGACTATTAGCTCAATGCACTACTTATTAGCTGCTTATTAATAGTTAGTAGATTTTATTTTAAAGCTGCTTAAATAATAATAATAATAATAAATGTCTGATAATAAGCCAGTAGTTATTAGCATTATGACTTAAAATAAGAAGTATTATTTTTCTCAATATTTATGTTTACTTGAACTCTCATTTTCCAGATTCTTAAACAGTTACATTAGTTTACAAAACTTACATTAGTGGACAACTATTTTATTCAGCTTTCCAATCATCCATGAATCTTAATTTAAGAAAATGACTCTTATTTTGTGCTCCAGGGTCCCATATTGTATCATTGAATATTGTCACGTGCCTAGTTGTAATTTCTGTTTATGTTTAATATGGTGATTTTGCTTATGGCCTATTTATATCATCCCAGGTTTGTTATTAACGATCATTAACTTTACTACTAATTATCAGGGTAAAGATTCATTTACTTATTTCCATTGGACCGATTTCCCTCCCCCCAAAATCACTGCGAAGTAAACAGGGCTTGAACACAAACCGCATGTCTTGCTTCTTTAATGATTCCACATTGAGTTTAATGATTTTATAGAGAGAAGCGAAAGAGTGCGAGTGAGGAGGTGGGAGGTGAACAGTTAGAGAAGGGAACAGCAGGTGTTACTGAGCTCTCAGATGAGAGATCTGATTATTATGATCATGTTGATGATGGCGCTGATGAGCGAGAACAAGCAGACAGGAAGAGAGAGAGAGAAAAGACTGATTAGAATTTGAAAGGCAAGTTGATGGCCACTTCTTTTCCTCACGGGAATGAAGCTACGCCGACCTTTTCTGACTCTCTTTCTCTCCTTTTCTTTCTCTGTTGTCTGTCTCTCTCTCCCTCACACACACACATACACAGGTGTTTACTAAATCCGAACCTGTGTGCCGAACGTCAAAATGCGAGACATTCGGTGACCTTTCGTTGTTGTGTCTCGGAGTGTGAAATGCATACATGTCAGCAGAGGAATACACTGGATGAATGCTGATGGCCACACTTTCTCGCTCGCTATGCAGGGATATGTTTATTCAGCATCTGAATGCTCATGCATAATAATAATATTGTGATGCTCTAGAGATATATGTCATTATAAAGCAGAAATAGCGTGCGGGAGTGTACTGTAGCTTGTTTGTCATTTGATTCTGTTTCGCATTCCGGGTTTGTTTGCAGGTATGATGAGATGCAGTAAATACAATGCGAGAAATGTGACTGTAACTGTTTATGGAAGAACTGTGGAATGACAGCCAGACCTGTAATGTGAACACGGTGTTTCTAATTAGTTTGATTCTTTTGTATGAATGAAATTTATACAGTGAGAATGATGTGTTTTTTTTTCTACACTTGTTATATACTTTTGGACATTTACATCTATCTCTCACACTTTTTGACAGCATTTCCCTATTATTAGCATTCACTATGTGAAGTTTATTTATAATTTTGAGATGATCACGTGCTTATGATTGACCACAGCTGGTCCCTCATTAGCTAACAAATGATTTACTAATCAGATGATTCCTAGGGGTGCTTTCGCACTTGGTTCATTTGCCTGAATCAAACCCTAGTTCAGTTGTCCCCCCCTGCCACCTTTTCGGCTGGTTTGTGAACTAAACTGAACTTCAACTCTGAAAACTAGACTGACACAGTTTAAATTTACTAGAACCTGTTAGTTAAGCTGCTTTGACACAGTCTACATTGTATAAGCGCTATAGAAATAAATATAAAATGAATTGAATGTGAGAACCCTCAACTGTCGATGTGTAAAGTTATTGTAACATTAACTAAATATCTCAATTATTTCAAATCATTTGTTTAGCTACAGCATGAGACCTATTGTGTTTTCAGCGAAAACTGGATAAACTCTCTCACACACCTACATAGCATATAATACTATATATTATTTGTGGGCCAGTTAATAGTAAGGATTCATCTATTTCCCTCCTCTCTTCCCCTTTGAGGTAAGCATCTCTTTCCATTTGTACATTCCTGTTCTCTCAGTAATTGACGACTTCATAGTATCTGTGTCATGCTGAGTGAAACACTTGAATTGTGAGCCGCCATAGAATTGCTGAGTGATTGTATTCAGCCGCTGAACACTGTCAGGGGAAATTTCCAAGAGAAAATGTGTGAAAAAAAACAACAACTGAGGCTGTGTTTTAATTAAACTTTAATTTAACTGCACTTACGATCTATAGTCGGTTCCGTGACTGATTTATTAGAAGGTCTGACAGATAAAAACACTGTCTCAACATTTGATTTTTTATGTCAAAGCAACTAATTAAAATTCTTCTGTACAGTACTAATGCACATTTGATTAACAATACAAACACTTTTAAGACAGCCTCTAATGTCAGTATATAAAAGGTGAAACAGCGTGTCATATCAATCTCTCTCCGTGCAAGCTTTCACTTCCACTTTCGCTTTCAGAGACTTTTCTGCCCCCTCTTTTGAATCTATTCATGCACTTTCTCTCTCTGGCTCCGTCTCTCTTTAGCCTTAATGGCATCATTCCAGTCCTTTCTCCTTCAGATTCATTTTCATTCTCTTCGTCTCTTGAAAGTCTTGGCTGGAGAAATAGCCGTGACCTGAGCGATGTGCTTACGAAAGAGTGTGACAGCTCATGGCGGTACAAGTGTTTCCTGCGTGGGAGGCCGCGGAAAGTCCTGTGAAATTGGAGAAAAATGAAAGTCGGACGTATTTGGTCAAGTGATTGGCTCATTTTAAGGTTCACTTTCGCTTTTAGTGTGATACAGAAAGTCCCAATGTTACCACCTGCATAGATATGACCACAGATATGATTTTTTCAGATTTAGTTTTCTGATTTTGAACTATACTATTAGAGCCGGGGTGCCCAAACTTTTTCTTATGAAAGGCCAAAATCTAAACTTGTATAAGAGCTGTGGGCCAAAGGTAAATATAGCAAATTACATTAAAGTTGCCTTGTGTAATTTCTAAAATAATTTTTCTAATGTAAAAAAAAAATAAACTAAAAAACATTGCTTTATATGAACTAATGCAGTATAAATAAAAAAAATTGTAACAAACTATAGAAACACCACACAAAAGTGTTGTTATTCGTAGCAGAATATTAATAGTTTGACCTTAATGACTATCAACCAGCTAGTTATAAAAAAATGGAAAAAAACATCTACAGTATTTATTTATTTATTTATTTATTTATTTATTTATTCAGTCAAGGTCTGGTCAAATCAAGTGATTGGCTTGTTTTAAGGTTCACTTTTCCTTTAGTGTGACTATACAAATATAGTCCAACAAGACATAAAAGACCAACAAAATTGATGTTAACCGAACAGCAATAATTTGACCTTGATGACTCACAGCTGGTTGCAATATTAAAAGAAAAAATCAGGCATATTCATTCAAGTGATTGGCTCATTTTAAGGCCCACTTTTACTTTTAGTGTGATACAGAAAGTCCCCAGTTACCACCTTCACAATACCAAAAATACAATTTTCAGAACATTTTTTGAATTTGAACTTGTTGTCATCAGATTTATTATATTTAAGCAATAAGTCTAAAATCATTTTTATTTTTAAGTTCTTAAAATATATATAAAACTTTAGAAATATGAATGAAAATAACAAAAACCATATTTTTGTTTATCAGTTTATTAAAAATAAAATGACTAAAATGAACAAAACTATACAAACATACATAAAAAGACAAAAACACCAACAAGATTGATGTTAACAGAACAGTAATAATTTGACATTGATGACTCACAACTGGTTGCAAAATTAAAAGAAAAATCAGGAATATTCAGTCAAGTGATTTTAAAGCATTTTGAAGTGTGATATAAAAAGACGCCAGTTACCACCCTTACAATGACCGAAAATATAATTTTCCCAAAAAATTTGGAATTTGAACTTGTTATTATCAGATTTGAGCAATAAATCTAGAAAATTTTATCTATCCATTAAAATAAAATATTTAAAAATAAAATGTATAAAAACTATAGAAAAATAGATTAAAATGACAAAAACCTCAACAAATTTGTTGTTACTTACAGCAAAACAGATCTTGATTATTTACAACCAGCCAATTACAAGAAAAGAAGAGAAAACAGCATTTATTTATTTATTTATTTATATTTTTTATTTATTTATTTATTATTTATTTAATTCAATCTAAGTCTGTCATTCAGTCAAGTGATTGGCTCATTTTTAAGTTCAGTTTTGATACAGAAATTATTGTGAGAAATCATATTTTTGTTTGTACATTTATTAAAAATAAAATAACTAAAATAAAAATGTATGAAAGGCGAAGCAGTGGCGCAGTAGGTAGTGCTGTCGCCTCACAGCAAGAAGGTCGCTGGGTCGCTGGGTCACTGGTTAGATCTTCAGCTCAGTTGGCGTTTCTGTGAGGAGTTAGCATGTTCTCCCTGCGTTCGTGTGGGTTTCCTACGGGTGCTCTGGTTTCCCCCACAGTCCAAAGACATGCAGTACAGGTGAATTGGGTAAGCTAAATTGTCCGTAGTGTATGAGTGTGTGTGTGTATGTTTCCCAGAGATGGGTTGCGGCTGGAAGGGCATCCGCTGCGTAAAAACTTGCTGGATAAGTTGTCAGTTCATTCCGCTGTGGCGACCCTGGAATAATAAAGGGACTAAGCTGACAAGAAAATAAATTCAATGTATGAAAACTATAGAAATGCACATAAAAATGACAAAATCCTCAACATAATTTTTGCTATTCACAGCTCACAGCAGAACAGTAATAATATGACAGTGATG